>NC_085137.1:286776514-286801514 GCF_035046485.1 Aedes albopictus
ACTCACGATGGACTAGACGATGTCGTCAACTTGAGCAAAGTGTGTAGTAATTACAATTAGGTCGTAGTAGTTTTTAAAAATACTGTTTCTAGTGTTTTGATCGAATGGAAGCTCCAAAGATGATTTGATAATTGAACAATATTTCAATAATCGAAAATCTCCGAGGTCACTGGACAACATTCAGAGATAAAAAAGGGTGTCTATGTCTATGCTAACGCCTTCAGAGTACTATTCTTAAGAAATATACAAAGAGCAAAAAGAAAAAAAAATGTGTCGTAGCTAATTTTTAAAGATTTGATATTTCTGAAAATTATTCGAAGACAGCTACCAGAACTAGCGTTTTTAGCCGATATGGGCAACTAGTTTTTCTGACAGCTTCCCCAAACAATAATCAGATAATATCCTCAGTTATTTTATAATACATTCTGAAAATTATTTCAAGCTGATTACCAATAGTGTCAATAACCGATGTTAGTCATTGACAGCACCAGCATCATCTCCAAATAACTCTCATATTAGTGTTAGATAACACTTTTTGAGCTTCCATTCGATATTGTAAAGAAATTTGTCAAACCCTATTTGTCAAAATATAGTCAATAATGTATCAAATTGTGTTTCTAATTTCGCTAGTCGTCTTCTGCATATCTGTGATCATCTCAGTCCAAAGTAATATTATATCCATCGTAACCCTTTACAATGTCAACCGTCCTAAGTCCTAACTAAATTAAAACAAAAAAGTTCAGTCAACTGATTTTTGTCAAAAATAAAAATGATAATGATTATTTGTCAACTTTTATAAATTCACAAAACCCATAAAAATAAGAAATACAAATACAAACTCCTATAATCAACAGTTTTATCTTTACCTAATCAGTCCATAATTTTCTAATTGTAATGAATCTAATCTGTAAGGCTGTAAGTCAACTTATCCAAGCGTCCCCTGTCCTGTGTACTAACGAATTCAAGTAACGAATGATGAGTGTAACGCAGAGACCTCCTCTACCCACTCTTGCGTTACGTTTAATATAACAATTATTGTTAAATTTGAGGAAATTCAAAGAATGCAAAGATTAGGTCTATGCTGAATTATAATTTGTTTTTGTGATAAATGCACGACGGATACTCCTTTGAATCCCATTAGCACTTACGGCGATTCCTTCAATTGCGCTCAACTCGTAAACTAGATATATCTAGCTCAAAGTCCAAGCGGTGGTGAATGAACTGGCGCTAAAGTGCTAATGGGTTAAGCCCTCCCATCGCGTCAAGATCGAATATCCAGGGGGAGGGCATTTGCTGTTGGAGCAATATAATGCTAAAAATCCCCTTTTTCAATAAAAACTTACAATAATGTAATCGCCAAACAACCCATTTCATGGAGGAATCACAGCGTTAGTTTTTGAAGGTATCCCTTCAAGGATTTCTGCAGAAATCGAAGCAGGAATTGCTCGAGGAATCACAGGAATGATTTCTATAGCAGAACATTCTGTGGATGAATTCCTTAAGAAATCATTGAAAAAACTACTAGCACACTTACAGGACAAATTTCTGGTGGAATCCCCCAGGAAATATGCATTTTTCTACTGTTGCGTGATTCAGGTAATGAAATGATTTACACCACAGAACTAAATGTATGGAAGATTGAAAATATATCATAGATAAGAAGGGATCAAATACTACAGATGAGTGAAATAATGAACATTTGATTGATTGATAAAAAAATAAAAGAATAAATACATTTCAGAGACTTTCAGCCCTTGGCTGGTTCGTCTCTTTTCAAAAAAAAACTAATGAACATTGCGTTCACTGAGCCTGAAGAATTTTGATTTCTGAATTTTGATTTTTTTTTCGGGCTTTGCTCACTTGCAAAAAGAGGCAGTTAATCCAAATCAGGAGCATTTGTTTACAAATATTCATGATTAGTCCGCTTGAAAACGTGAGTAGAGTTTAAACTTGCGAACTTGCTCATTGTGACAGCCATGTTTGTATGTCTCACCTTAGCCAGGTATTCAATTCATAACCCGTAAACACCCGGGACGATCTTCTTTTGCTAGAAATGCAATATCTTCTTTGTATCAAAACATTTTACCCTGGAATCTTTTTATAGTCAATGAGAAGAGTTTTGCTAAGGAATGCATGGTGCTTTTCCCCTTTGCACCCTCCTCCCTTTTGCTGGTAGCCGAAAATACTTTTTTTTATAAATTCTACCTTCATGTTTTTGCTCAAATTTCATCAATAAGTTTTCACTGATCATTGTCATAGTTTTATTCACGATCCCACACTTATACTAACTGCGAAAGAGGGCCAATGCGGTTGGAAATGCGCAATACCACCTGTCATATTCTGTTGAAGTTTTGATCGCAGAGCTATTTGTGTCACAAATCCAAAATTCTAAACCAAATTTTATACACGCGATGAATGATCACAGAACATAGTCTACATTACTAAAAGCCTCAAAGCCATTTTCTAGGGTGCATTCAAAGTGCATCTAGGTCGTCCAAACTACTTTGGAGTTCATTTTCTTAAGATCTTCAACATCTACCATCATTTGTATTCACTCTGTTCAGGAAATATAATCACGTTGATGTCCATTAAACCTCACAATGCTATGATCGTATTGTGGAAGTTGGACATTCTGTGAAATATAAACGGCCTCCAATACACTTCGAAGTTTGGGTTACAATATCGACATACTCATACTGTATCATGCTTGAATTGTAAAAAATATTCGTGGAATGTACAGTCAGGTCTTTTTTTACGCGGTGCAAAAAATGCAAAAAAAATTCATCGTCTTATTTTTGCATGATTCGTCGAGAAATGGTGAGACTTTTTTTACGCGGTTTTTTTAATTTTGAACTGAGATTTTTTTATGCGGTAAGTATCCCCCGCGTAAAAAAAAACCTGACTGTAGTCTGCACTGCTGATGGTGCCTCAGTGCACAACTGTGATGATTTTGGTACATTCATGGGATATTCCAGGCTTTCCAAACTATTCTGGAATCAGGACCTTCAAGGTATACATGCTCTACTCTGGTTTCCCTTCACTCTATCGGCACAATTCTTTCACGTGTCTGTTGTGTCTGTTGCACTTCATAATATTACGAGTACCTCTATGTGTTGCTGTTATAACATTATTTCTATACTATTTTTCAGCATGTATACTATTTTTCATTGCTGCGAAGTAAAACAAAGATCTCATAGATCTAGACTGGCAACACGTGGAGATCTAAAATATGATATAAATTGTGATGAAACTTCGTCAACTCAAGCAGTGGCGTCGCGTAACCTCACTTTTTACCTGTGCACCGAGTATAAATACTTGAATTTTTTGAACAAATTTGCTTGAAATAATTAGAAAATGACGAGAATAGCTGCTTTCACTCATTTCTATTTCAATTTTGATCATAAATCCCCTGCAATTGCAAGTTTTAGGGTCGGTGCACAGGTAAAAAGTGAGGTTACGCGACGCCACTGAACTCAAGTCAAAAGTACGTTTTTTAGCTTTAAATATAAACCTGAATATAAAGGAACATCGATATGTGAACCGTGGATGTGTTATTTCTAAGATTTCAATGAAGTTTCGATAAAATGTGATTTCCAGCAGCTTGTTTTACGTATATCCCAGATGCCAATCTTCGTTCCTGTATTCTTTGACAAAACTGGAATACTGGTTGGATCAGATGTTTTTTGTTTACCAAAATAAATGACAGATCGATACCTTTTATAAAAGATATAACAGTTTCGCGTGCTGGAAAAGGACACAACTTTTTCCTTCGCTCTGACTATGGAGTTCCACTTATGTTATGTGTTACAAGTCTATCATAAATAACAAAATGATAACTTAGTTGAAACTATCAACTGAGGCATATGGAAGCCTGGGACGATTTTAACAGGGTGTTAAGTCCATTCAAATTCAGTTTTTCGATTCCCGGATTTTTTTTCCGGGTATGGACAAACTTTCCGGGTATAAACTCTAATAATTGTTCTAAAAGGACTCTACCCAATGCATTTTTATACACAATTTTAACACGGTCTATAACTTGATATGAATTTTAAAGAGGTTTTCTGACTTCAAATATTATAAAACTCTACAATCACCGACGTTAACTTCTCTTCCTTGTGCTACTTCCTTAAGCACCTCAAACGGAATCGCTCAAGTAATTTGAGTTCCGTGCAAGTTGGAGTTCAGTGCATTATTTTTCCTTGACCGAAATGGTCAATTTTGCACATTTGATTTAACGTTTCTTTCTCGCTCCGTATTGGGGTCAAGAAAAATGCAAAGCTTGCTCATTTTTGAGCGATTCATTGCCTGAATTTTCCACGCATCGAGACAGGCCAAGAAATCTCTTACGATACTTGTACTACCTATTATACTAAATTTAGGACGGAAGTCTATTGAAAATGTCAAAGAAATGGAATCTATACAAAAATATGATTGAAGTTGATGCCACTGTGTCTGATTTTTTAGCGAATGATAAATAAAAAAAATATGTGGAATAATATCGAAACATTGTTGGTGAGCTACTTAGCCTTCAAAGAAAATCATGTATCGTTTATTTGCTACATTTTGTGAAAATCTTCATGTAAATTTATGTTCTGCTACCATCGTCATTTTGAATAATTTACTTGAATGAAATATTTTGACATCGAATCCGAATTTCATAGTAAAAAAATTTGAGTTCCAATAATATCTCAAAGACATTGAACATTTCTTACTTGAGGAAGTACTCCAAGGGTTCAACCAAAAAAAAAAGCCTTATTGCATGCTGATATACGGTGTATTTAGAGCAAACATTACTTTACATGCAAACTTAAAGTTGATTTAAAGTGGAAATGGGCAATTATGCGACTGCTCCAAGATTATACTAGTTTAATCTTAATTTGATTCTATAATTGCCCACTTCCACTTTAAATCAACCTTTGCATGTAAAGTAATGATTGCACTAAATACACCGTATATGCATGCAATAAGGCTTCAGCACCGTGGTTACCTGGGTACTCTTCCGGGGATTCTAGTAATTCGATAAAATTTCAAGCATTTCTTCACAGATTCCACATTCTTCTATGGATTCTGCTTCTGGAAATCTGTTAGAAATTTCTTAGGGGATTCCATCAGAGTATGTCAGGAACATTTTTTTTTTTGAAAATTCGCTATGACGCTATGCCGATGTTGTACTCTTCAGATTTTTATTCGAATTTTGCCTAAAAGTCTGTGCAGAAGCGGATAGGTACGATTTTACTGAAAACAGCAGTGCTTGAATCTGAGTGAATATGGAAAATACGATCAGTTATCAGCGAGCACCACCACTACGAACGAACACGCACAGGGAGCAAATAGAAACCGAACCAACTGCGACCGCTGTGCCTCATCGGTCGATTGGCTGGTGAAGTAAATTGACTGGAGGCCATTCGTTCTCACTTGCTGTGATGAGATAGAGCTTGCGGAAATGATTCAGTGGATTTATTTGTTGTTCAAAACTTATAAACACTATCATTTTTCGGTAAGGGAATGTTGGAGGTAACTATTACAATTGATTTAATATGAGTTTATGTCATTTGCAGTGTAATAACAGAATAAGAACCAAGTATACTCATTGCCAAATATACACCGGCGAAGAGAAGGCTTCAGTAATAATTTTTATTACTCCTGTTCTCACTTGCTTCAGAACCATGTTAGCCAAGGCACATAGCTACCGCTTTGGGTTGAAAAGCGTCGGTCAAAGAAGAGCAAATTTTGCTTCGTTCAAGAAAAAACGCTTAAGTTTTTAAGCACTGTTGAACAGATATTTAAAGATTTTTTTCCTGCCAAAGGGATCGAATTTAAGTTCCACTAAGGATGTCACCATAATTTTTCCAGGACCTGACACATTTTTTAAACCGTAAAAATCTCTACCGGAAGTAACGTCTGCATGCTTACCAACCGGGATCTCCAGAAATTCCGGGAGGGTCTTCATGGAATTCTTCGGTATTTTCGCTAGAATTCTACAGTCAGGATTTTCCTGACAATACTGAAATAGTCCTTTGGGTAATTTTCCTGTAACATGAAAATTTCATATTAAAAGTATTCATTTTCTTTTACATTTATTTACTTATTTATTTATGTTAATAATCCATCCGACAGAAAGTCTACATGAATAACTTAGTTGAAAAAAAACAAGAAACAATACAATAAAACTTAACCAAGCAAAAATTACATCTTCATCTTCTTCTTCTGAGGGCATTGCGTAACTGGTTTGATGTTCTTACAAACTCAAATACGGACTCTCCGTCCAAAAACGTCCGTATCATTGCTGTCAGTGGCGCATGGTAGCCATAGGTACCTGATTTGCAGCAACGAAGAACTCCGTAACCACCTTTGAGGAACTCGGGAATCCAATTGCGCAAATATTTCCGAGCAATCTACTTCACCATTTAGGAGCTTTGCTACAAATGTTGCTTGTTGTATCATCCTCCTACGCTCCAAAGAATCTAAATCTAATAGTAGGCATCTGTTCAAGTATGGTGGCAAATTCGTCAATTCACGACAGGGAAGATTTCGCAAAGCCATTCACAGAAATCGTTTATGTACTGGTTCAAGTCGAAGAATCCAAGAGACTTACGGACACCGGATAACAGATGCATTCTCAAGTATTGGTCGTACAAGCGAGCAGTAAAACGACTTTAGGCAATGAGCGTCAGTAAAATCCTTCGCATTTTTTGAAATTAGTCCAAGTTATCTCTTGATAGTGTAGACGAAAGTCCAGCTTTGGATCAAGAAGTACGGTGGGAATTATGAGAGTGTTACGTCTGTTTGTCCCGTGTTTCAACTGAAATGTTTTGAGGACACTACAATACGGGAAATATCGAGACTAATTTTGTCATTAAGTATAAGTACATACATACAATTCAAGGACTACGAATTTCTAACTACAAAATGCAGTTATTCCCACTCATAATGGCACAATCTATAATTACCATGATCTTTTGCTCCTTACTCGACAGTAAGTAGTTCGGTTATACAGCAATTACAAATATTTCGTATTAAGTCGGCATGGGCGTCGTACCCACATTTCGCAACCCTCCAAATAACGAATGTAATAAGTTGAATTTTCGAGCTGTGTAATTTGCTTACTATGCCATACTTGACACCGTATATAACGTACGTGCACTCTAAAAGTTAAATTTCAAAACAGCTAAAAGCAACTTAATACTAGAATAAGCAAAACACGAATTTCAGACTAATCACATAGGTAAAACATAACTAATGATGGTTCGTTATAAAACCCCATTTCTTGTCGTGGTTCACCGACACCGTACGATCACCGTACTACAATCGAGGTTGATTATGATCATTGACGGTGGCCAGCGAAGTAGTTCAGTTCTCGTTGTTTTAAATACGACTATATCAAGCATCGGTGCGACCTCTGCCTTCTGTTTCTTCCAGCGATGCGATGAGAGTAGGTACCCAGCAGATGAAAATCATGACAATGGAACATCGAAAGAGAACCACAGTAAATTTTGTAACGCACCCACCACTACACAAACATTCATACAGCAGAAAACTCAACCTCAATCTGGTCCGATCTCCAAACGCGGAAGAACGATGCTCTGAGGTGGCGTATATTTACGTTCGACAGACCAGCAGCAGCAAATGCGAGCGATTCCATCTGACTGACGGCCGCTATGGCTACTGCTGAATGATGCTGTTACTGTGAAATAGCACCCCACAAGAAGCGAAGAGATATTATGTCGGATGATGGCTGACCGAGCCGATCATCGAATACCCACAGAAGGAATGGTACGACATGCTCTGATCTACATAACCAAGCCGTAAGGCTTTTGAAATTATTTAGCTTTTATTCTATTTAATAATAAACTCTTCGATAGAAGCTCAATTTCAGTTTTCAAATTATCCCGAAACGGTCGTAAACTGAAAAAAAAAATACTAACTTGAACTCTGGCTTCGATTTGAATAGGTCGAATCTGCATAGGAATCACTATGAACTTACGACCTATTCAAATTGAACGCTAAAACTAATTGCAGGAAGAAAAAGTTTCCATTATATTACTTTTCTAACTATTGAAATCCACTCATTGAGTAGAAGGTGGAGTTCCATCCTATACAAACGAAACAAAAACAAGGTTAAGCTTTTTGAGGTTGGTGTTTTGATTTAGAAATTAAAATACTTCTAAATCAAAACAAAGGCAAAATGTAGTTAAAATCCAAACAAGGCGAATACCGAAAGACTGTTCTAAAATTGATGTCGATACGATGCGCATAGTTATGGGAGTAATTTGTTTGATCAGGTAACGATTGGGGCGCAACAAAAATACTGTAATTTTAGTGCAAATTATTGGGAAATTTACAAAGTGCCAGAACCGTGCGATTGAAGATTAACGGAGTTGTATTACTGTATTACTATTACTAAGACATTGGAATATCCCTGGGATTACACATGCGGTTACGATATAGTTTTGTGATCTGCCAGCTGTTGTCATTGTCCATTAATTGCTGTCATTTTTATTCTATCCACACCGCAGCACTAGGAACAGTTGGCAAGGTTGCGCATATGTTGGGCTACGCCGCTGATAACTCCCAAAAGAAACTTATGGAGAATTCCCACAAAGAACTCCTGGAAAATTGCCAGAGTAAACTCCAGGTGGGTTCTCAGAAGGAAATTCTGGGGATTTTCAGAGGGAGCTTCTGAAGGATTCCCAGAAAGAACACCTGGAGGCATCCCAGTAGAAAATCCTGAATGTTATCCAATAGTTATTGACAGTGGCGATTCCCTAACCTCAAATCTTCTAGAAAAATCCATACTTAGTAATAAGTGGACAATAAACTTCAGATTGGTTCACTAGGTAGCGCAAACGTTGCTGCAAAGTCTGCATTATGGTTACGATTTATGAGTCCACTTTCAAATGTAAAATAAATATGTTTTCTTGGTATCTTGACTGTGGTTTAAAATTTGATTTGATTTCGTTTGTGTCTTCGGAGGAGTGGTTCCTATGGATGTGAATTTTACATTAAAATGATCTTTGTTGTTTTTTTTTCACTAGATGGTGCTAGAATCATTTGATAATATCTCAGCCTGACCGATAGATACAATTTCTTCTGGCATTTCCCCGGGATCCTTTCGAGATTAATTTTCGGGATTCCTCCATTGGCGCTTTTATGGGTTTCCATGAGGAATTTCTTCTATGATTCCCTCTAGGATTCCTGCAGGGTATCCAATTTCTCTAGGATTTTCAGTGGAATTCTGTTGAAAATTTCTCCCGTATTACATACATTAATTCCTTTCGAGATTCCTGCAGTGATACTTTCTGGCATTCCATCCGAGATTTCTTCCGGGATTCCTTCTGGATATTCTTTCGGGATTCTTTCACAAATTATTTTTGAAACTACATCCGGTATTCCTCTAGATAGGATCTATCCTGGGATTCCCTCGAGAACTCCTTAACTCTAGAAGGGATACCTTCATGGCCTTAGTTGCGTCACCTCGCTGAGTGTGTTCCATCAAAAAAGAGCTCTGAAAGGCGCCTGTGGTCCAATGGACCCCAGGTATCCCTTTTAGGGTTAATTTCCTGAGATTTTCTTTAGAGATTCCTCCCGAGATTCATTCAGGTATTCTGTCAAGAATTCATCCCGGGATTTATTTGGGGATTCCTTCCAGAATTGCTTCTTAGATTTCTTCATTGATTTCTCCTGGGACATCTTCTCCTAGCATTCTTTGAGATATTTTTTTTTTTTTGCTAGGTTTCTAGCTGCACTCTGAATAGAGTTGAAACCTCTACACTAGACCCGAAGATAGAAAAGAGAACGTAATCTTTCAGAAGCAGTTTGCCAGCCGTACGCGGAAAATGATATCCATTAAGACACTGTTGCCTACTGACTCAGAAAGTTACGGTAGAAGGTTGGAAAGTTTTCAATTGGTCAGTCAGTCAGGATTTCCCTATAGGTATAGTGTAATGGTCACACGGTTTGTGTTTGTCTTCTTGTTTGATTTTGTGGTATGCTTTAATATGTTTTTCTTCTCGTTAAGTCAGTTGTCGTATGTTTTTTTCATCGAATTAATCGAACCCTGTATAAAGACACGGACACGTTTAATGCTTCCAGTGAGCTATTTGCTCTTTGAAGGAAGCACGACACTAGACAACGGACTAGCATGCAACGCCCAGTGGCACAGCCGAAAACTTTTCCTGACAGCTGCGGCGGGAATCGAACCCGCGCTCCTCAGCACGATGCGACTAAAGGCTTGGTGACCTTAGCCGCACGACCACGAAGCGTGTTAAACTATAGTCGATCCATGTAACATGTAACTGAACTTCTGATATTTTTCTGTTGGTGTCATAATACCATCTAAGAGATAAACAAAAATACGCCAAGTTGGTAAAATTAAAAAAAAGTAAAGATTGCATGTCAACTATTATGTATTCATCCTCCTACAAATACTATGAAAAATATTCAAATTTGTCCAATTGTCCTATCGGCCATACATAAACCATGTCATTTTTTTAAGCGTAGCCCAGAAATGTCAACCTAGTCATACACAAGTAACGTTGTTCAGTTAATAAAAAGAAGTCAGTTTTTTTTTCCAAAATGTCACGTCGAACGCATTGACGTCAACAATGCGTTTAAGTGTTCGCACGTTAGCTTCGAATCTATCAGCACAATTAAGTGCTGCAAATCTCCTTCCCACTATTAATTCTTCGGTCGATTTTAATTGCTTTATTTAAAGAAAATATGACCAACTGCCATTGTAAAAAATTGAAAAGGCGACTATGACATTAATAATTTACTAATCAAAATCAACCGAGAAACGTGGGAAATAGAGCCCAAACAACATTTTGAAGTCAGCTGGCTGTTAAAGGTTCCAAAACCTGTCACAAATCCTATATTATTTTTATTAGGATTTGTAACGATCATCAAAACCTTCTCAAATCCAACCGACATGGAACTATTGCTTGGGAATAGACTCTACTGAGCCCCGGCGGTTCCTCCGTGTTTATCGAGCATGTCTGATTCATATGGTCAGCCATACTCCATCTGCAGCAGCCGGTTCGTGATGAACCGTTGGAGGCGCATTAAAGTGTTAAAAAGGTGATATGTTTCACTAAAGAACACTACATTACAATACCAATCAATCAATCAAAATCAAAATGAAACTCCTTCACTTTAATACCGTCAAACCCTGCGAACTTGGTCAGGGTGCGAACTTGGCCAGGGCATTCTTTGAGGTATTCCCTCTAAAATTTATCTAAGGATACTTATGGGGGCCGTTTATAAACCACATAGACCAAATGTTGGTCATCTCAGACTAATCTCTCCCCTGCCCCTCTCGTAGACTCTTTTCTATGGAAAATTTGAAAATTTGTATGGGGCATAGATTTTAACCAGGAGGGTCATATGAGCATTCCTCCTGGATCCTTTCAGGGATTCCTTCAGAAATTTCTCCCGTGATTCCTCCATCACTTCTCTCCGGGTTTCCTTTATATCCCTGTATTCCTTCGGAATTTTTCCTCAGATTCAATAGATTCCTTCCGGGATTCTTCCAAAGATTACTCCCAATTTTTTTAGCGTTTTTTCAGGGATTTTTCCTGCACTTCCTTTTGAAATTCGTCCCAGGATTTTTTCATTGAATGCTCCCGGGACTCCGACATTGATTATTCACGCATTTCTTTAGAGATTTCTCCCGATTTTAGCAGAAACCATTTTTTTGTGAAATTTTGTTAAAAAACGGTTTCTGCAAAAACGAAAACATTTTCCATCGCGAAAAAAATCAGGAGATACCTAGTAATCCTACATTATAGAGATCTGCGGAGGCGGCCATTGTGAGCCAATCGTGCAGAGAGAACTGTCAAAGTGTTTTTTTTTTTTTTTTTTTTTTTTTTTTTTTTTTTTTTTTTTTTTTTTTTTTTTTTTTTTTTTTTTTTTTTTTTTTTATAGAAAGAGGAAATCTGCCTTTACAGATACCCGAGAGGTGGGTCCTCAGGTTATGTGGGGTCGACACTCAAACCTCTTTCTCTCTTCTTCCTTACCTTCGCGGTACGCCCGTTAGGGATGACTTCGAGAAGGGGGGATGACTTCGTACAATGAGTACACTCTAATGGTAAGCGTTCCACCTGCTACCGCCTTAAGTTGTTCACTCTTCCCCGGAAGCACGGGCCCTGGCTAGTGCATAGACTACCCGTTGGGCTCAAGCTCCTGGATGGGGAGGGGGAGCCAACTCAACTAGCTGTTGTTCGGCTCGCCATTTTCTCTGTAGTTCAAGGACGATTCGAGATACCGAGGAAGAAACGGCATCCCACTTGTCCTCCCCCGTACACATCCTTTCAACAATGTTGTCGGGAGTGATGTCTCTACCGCATATCTCCTGCATACTCGACCTTTGCTCCACGAAGCGTGGGCATTCAAAGAGCACATGCTCCGCGGTCTCGTCGCAATCTGCACACTCCGGACATGAAGGAGAACCAGCGTGTCCGAATCTGTGCAGATACCACCTAAAGCACCCATGGCCTGACAGAAATTGTGTCAAGTGAAAGTTCACCTCGCCATGGGGCCTGCTCGTCCACTTGGACACGCTCGGTATGAGCCTGTGTGTCCATCTACCCTTGCTGGAGTTTGTCCAATCTCTCTGCCATTTCAACATCGACGATGTTCTGGCAATCCGTCTCGCGCCTCTTGTGCCTCGACTCGCAAAGCACTCCTCGTCCTCTGACACCACAAGTGCTATGGGCATCATACCCGCCAGCACGCATACCGCGTCCTTTGACACCGTACGGTATGCGCTGATGACCCTAAGGGCCATCAACCTGTGTGTACTTTCGAGCCTCTCTACGTTTCGCTTGGCCACTAGCGCGCTCGACCATGCAGCGGCCCCATACCGTAGTATGGAGACCGCTACTGTCGCGAGAAGTCTACGCTTACTCGAGACAATTGCCGAGCTATTTGACATTATCTTCGATAATGCCGCAATCGCCATGCTCGCCCTCTTGCAAGCATATTCCACGTGACTACTAAAGTTCAGCTTATCATCGATCATGACTCCGAGTTGCCTCAATGAGCGCTTGGAGTTGATCTCACACCCGCCTGTGGTGACCACCGCCTGTTGTTCCGACTGACGGTTGTTCACCAACACCACTTCCGTCTTGTGGTGTGCGAGTGCCAGCTGACGTGACCTCATCCAGTCCTCTATTACGCCAATTGCATGCTCCGCTGTCAGTTCCACTTCCTCTATCGACTCGCCGCATACCGTGAGGGTAATGTCATCCGCGAAGCCGACCAGCTTTACGCCCGGTGGAAGTGTGAGCCTCAATACACCATCGTACGCCGCGTTCCATAGTACCGGGCCCAGGATTGACCCTTGCGGTACTCCCGCGGTGATGTTGTACCTCTTTTCGCCCTCATCTGTGTCGTAGAGTAGCTTCCCGTGCTTTGGCAGCAGAACCAATCTTTGCCTTTTCCACCTCTCCGGAAATTCGCCTCTATCCAGGCACATCTGCATAGCCATTCTGAACATATCAGGGCATGCCTCGATGGCCGACTTGATGGCTACCGTTGGGATACCGTCCGGACCCGGAGCCTTGTTCAACTTGAGCGACTTCGCAATTACGATGAGCTCATCGTTCGTCACTGGGGCTACCTCCCCCTGGTCTATTCGGCCAGGGGGGATGGCAGCCCATGGTCTTGTATCGTGGCGTGGAAACAGCGTTTCCACGATCCTCTGTAGCATCACGGGTGAACGTTCCGGGGGCGCAGACGCCCCTTTCGTTTTGGCCATGACTACCCTGTAGGCATCGCCCCAAGGTGTCGTGTTGGCTGCCTGGCAGAGATTTTCGAAACACGCTCGTTTTCGTGCCTTAATCTCTTTGCTCAGTGCCAATTTAGCCGCCCTATAGACCTCGCCTCTTTCCGCTCTACCCTCATCGGTACGAGCTCTTTGCATCCTCCTCCTCGCTCTTAGGCAGGACGCTCTGAGCTCTGCGATTTCAGGACACCACCAGTATACCGGTTTTCGTCCATTCCTGGGTAGCGCGCGTCTAGGCATCGCGGCATCGCATGCACGGCTTAGAGATCCGACTAGATCATCACTGGACAGATCGTCGATGTTAGGCTCCATACGCAACCTTTCGACGAATGACGCCTTATCGAAGCGCGAAGTCAGCCATCCTCGATGGTTGTCTATGACCTTCGGCTGCGTCCTCCTACCACCATGTTCCACCCTATAGCGTATCGCTAGATGGTCACTGTGCGTGTACCCATCATCGACCCTCCAATCTGAGCTAGGGTTTAAACCCGGGCTCCAGAATGTCACGTCAATGATGGACTCTCGACCGTTCCTACTGTAGGTCGTTTTTTCACCTACGTTCGCGACCTCTACATTCAGTCTAGCCATGGCTTCGAGTAGTGTCCAGCCTCTCGCGTTAGTCGATCGGCTACCCCACTCAATCGCCCAGGCGTTGAAGTCTCCGCCGATGACCAAGGGACTCAACCCTACTAGCGCGTTTGTTAACGCATCCAGCATTGCTGAGAACTGGTCTATCGGCCACCTGGGTGGGGCATAACAACTACAGTAGTACACCCCATTTATCTTCGCTATTGCGAAGCCCTCGTGCGACCTAGAAATTACTTCCTGGATCGGGAAACGACCGGTTGTACAGATCGCTGCTAGCTTAGCCTTATCCGCTACCCAGTTCCCGTTGTCGGGTGGGATGCAGTAGGGGTCCGCTAGCAGGGCGATGTCTGTACTGGACTCCGAGACTGACTGCCACATCAGCTGCTGCGCAGCTTCACAGTGATTCAGGTTTAGCTGTGTAACCTGCATTATCGCTTAACACTTCGACCTCCTCGCGTGGCTGGGCATTTAGGCCCGCCCGTCATGTGGCCCTTGTTCGCCGTGCAAATCAGGCATTTTGGTGCCGAGTTGCACTCCCTGGCGAAGTGGCCTTCTACTCCGCACCTTCTGCAGAGTTTACTCCGGTCCGGGCCTTTGCAAGCCCAGGACTTATGTCCTTGCTCGAAGCACTTGAAGCACGCCAGCGGCGGCTCGTGTATGCTGAGCGGACACACTGACCAAGCTAACTTGACGCTGCCGACTGTTACCGCCTTGTTCGCCTCCCCTACGGGGAGTTTGAACGTGGCAATCTGCGTACCAGCCGGACCCTTTCGCATGTGGATCGATGTACTTGGTACATCTACATCGCACTGCTGCTTAAGTACGGCTGCGAGCTCCTCTGCGCAGGCGATCTCGTCCAGGTTTTTACACTGGAGAGTTGCCTCCGCAGTTAGAGCTCTTACCTGTACTTTTCCTCCGAGTACCTCCTGGGCTAGTGCCTTGTAGGATGCGCCTTTCTCGGCCGCATCCTTCTTCAGCACTACCATCATCTCTCCGGTCCTGGTGCGTCGGATGCTTTTAACATCCGCGCCCATCGGTGAGAGACGGTTTTCGCCCCGCATGGCCTTCAGCACCTCGGCGTATGTGTCCGCCTCGGCTTTGATGACCAGCGCGTCGCTCCTTACGCGCTTGCGGGCTGTTTTCCCTTTTCTCGGCTGTTTTCTATTTCCAACCGTGATCCAAGGGTTCTCTTTCCCTTGGTCTGGTTGGCTACCACTCCTCTTGGGATTGGCCTTACCACGTGCGCGTTTCGCAACCGGTTTGGATGCCTGGTTGCTCACGCCGGCCGCACCCTTTACCTCCCTCTGTGGTTCTACTCCTGCCTCTGCCTGTCGTTGCTTAGGCCGTGGCTTAACGACAGGCTTCGTACGTGCAGCTTGGGTCGTAGGGCGGCTTGACCGCTCCGCTACTGCCCCGGCGAGCTGCATGGTCTCGTGCTGCTTCGTCGCTTTGTCCGCAAAGAGGAAGCTGTCCGTCTGCGTGGACCGTTCCTCCTTGCTCGCGTCGGCAGCACATCGCTCCTCTGCCAGGAGATCGAACTCCTTCTTGGCCAGAGCTAGCGATTTTCGCAACTTCAGAAGGCCCTGCTTCAGGTCCTTACTGATGTTGTGACGACCACTCGCGTAGCCGATCAGCTCGTCTAGCTGTTCGGCCACTACCACCATCTTTGGTAACCCGCTTCGGTTGCGGTTCAGCGCCCGCGTGAGGTCTGCCCCAGTCATCTGGGTTTCCTCAGGCACTGAACCGCTTTTCCCTGAACTCCCCGCTTTAGGGTCGCTGGTGGATGCACCAGCCCCTCGTGGTGGCGATCTCGCCAAGCCACCACGCGCAAACGGGTTCAGTTCCCCTTCACTCTCGACTTCAACGCACTCGGTCACTGTTTTGAATTGTTTTGAATTCATGTCTGTTGGGCCCCCCTTAGAGCCGCTATCCCTCGCTGTAAATGAGGTAGTCGCCAAGGATCCTGGTGGTTATCTATGCAAGCAGGGAGGCCACCCGAGGGTTGGCCCAGGCCCTTATGGGGACTGGGCTCAGAGCCGGATCAGCGCTAATCAGGATACTTCAACTGAACCTACTTCCACCCAGTTAGTTGCCTAAGCTGGGCACAGGTCGGGAACGTACTCTAAGGCCATGCCACGGTTTTATGGGGCGGAAGACAGCGTCGACATTAGCCTACCCGCCGTTTCAAGTCAGTGTCACCCGACTTTACTAAGAGGATAGAATGCCGTCACCGTCAGCTCACTAGTGCGTAGTTACCTAAGCGTGTACCATCTCAAACCAAATACTAAGCGTGACCAGTATGCCGTAATCAGGAACTTACTGGCATCGTTCCTGATGTGCCCGAGGCACTCCTAGCTGGGCTGTGACACTTTGGAAGCGGTGTCAAGTCGCTTGTACAGAGCTTGCTTCCGGATGTGTGGGATTTCTGAAGAGGACCAGCAGAGCCCACTGCAGGTCCCCCCCCACGCCTAGGCGTACTCCGCTTGAGCAAATCGTATTTCCCGGTGCTCGGTCACCTTCCGGTGCCAAAGGTGGTAATCCACACTGACGTGCGTATATGGTTCGCTTAGGAATAAATCCTAGGCTCCCACCTACAGAACTGTCAAAGTGTGAGCCAAATCAACATGCTTATCGTTCGTAGGAAGGCGTCGTTTGAACGGTATTGCAATCGGAAATAAATAAATAAAAATTATTTATTTTTAATATCGAGAAATTGGCGGCATATGTATGTTTAGTAAAAAGATAAAAATTTATTAATTGGGTTGTTTAGTGAATCAAATATTGCCATTTTGTTTAGCCTAATCGAAAGAGCTCATTTTTCTGAGTATAAGGTGATTTTATTGCGTTCCAATTCCTTTGTTATGATGGTTAAATAAACAAAACAGTTTTAATTTCCGTGGATATAATGACAGTTCAATCGATAAAGTGACAGTTCGCCTCGAACAAAAAAATTTCCCCATACAAACTTTAAATGCATTTTAAAAATAGTTCCCGGGCACCAAAAATGATGAAATTTTGGATTTCGACTCATTTTTTTACGGAGATTACGATTATGCAGTAATCTGGATACCCCTAAAGAACCCAATTCTGCTTTCAAAAGCTCATGCTTATGACGACACTTTTGTTGCTGAACTTATCGAAAAAACTTCCATTGCTGCTTCTTGCTTCACTTCTGCCGATATGATTAGCGTAACACTTTTGCAATGAATTTCAGATTAATTTCTTCGATTGCTCCGCTATTTCAACAAAATTTTGGAAAAAAAAATTCTACCATAGTAAGAAAATGTAAACAAAACAACTTGAACCACAACGAAGTCACGCACAAAGTTTGAACATCTAGCTTTGTAGCAAGTGTTGGCAGCTGTTGTAAACAAAACAAACAGCGTTGCCGAATCGACGTATGTAACTTCCGCTCATCTCTATGTAGAGGATTTCTAGAAATACCCTGATCCATACTCTACATGTGCACGAAATCCGATTTTGAAAATATTGCTTCGTTGTTTAATAAAAAATCAAAAACCAAAAAAATGAGGAAATGCTTCCAGCTTCGCCTTAATTTTGATTGTTCCACAGCTTTTTCATTTTTTTTTGCGGATATTTACATCAACTCACTGCGTGAATATATATTGTTTATATTCTTTGTAGTTCTAATAGTTCAATAGTTTAATAGTTTATTTAATCAATTACGCGAACCTGTTACATTAAATGTTTAGGAGAGGTCAAGGATCCTACTGGAACGTGGACTGCCGCTCTTCAAACTTAGTGTTCTTTGAGCATTTCCATAGTTATTAATTCAAGGGCATCCTTTGCCTGCCATTTTGCGTGGCTTTGTATATTGTGAGGCAATAGTACACTATGTCCAGGACAGTCGAGAAAAGTTTCCGACTGTTAACGGGAATCGAATCCACCGTCTCCGGTTGGCGAAAACGACTAACCCACAACTTGGGTGACTAAGGGTATTATCGGTAGGTTTGTTATCCTCGTAATGGGGGTTTTTGTGGGCCAAATTGCCCGAAACTTGGGCACGTAACTCAGCTTGGATGGAAAAGATTCGAAGTCAACTTTTAGTTCAAAAAATTTAAAAATCCTCCCATGACGAAGCGAACAAAACTGCTCAAAATACGTGAGTTACCCTATCTATTGTTCATAATATGTAGTTTGTAAAATTTGGTTACTTTTCTTGACCTGATAGGTATCGTTGTCAACAAAATTACAATTACAATAACTAAATGAACAACATACATAAACGTAAGAATAAAACTGTTCAACTGGGGTAATGTTTCTACTACGTATCGTGCTTTGGCCCCACGCTTTTCCCTGATCAAAAATATACCAAAAATACACACTTCACTCACTCACCTCACACAAATACACGGGAACAAAGTCGACCTTTTCATCGGTGGGCGCATTCGTCGTCTCGGCTCAACAACTCCGGCTGCACTTTTCCCATCCGTCTGTGACCGACCGGCCACCAGGTTACTCCGGTTTTCAGCACATAAAAAGGCAAACCTACAAAGCACAGGAGATCTCTCGTTTTGCTTTGTCTATGCTCCTATCTTTATGCTGCTGACTGCTGCCTCTGTCACTACTGTATGTTGTGTGTACATAAACTGGATGGATATCCTTTTTTGTCTTCCTGCGTTTATCCTGTCTCACGCTGCCGCTTACACACATACACCAATCAACTTTTATTCATTTACGAACCAACACAGCCTCAACAGGCGTAATCTTTTGTGCAACTTTTTTTCTTCCTATTTTCTCACCCTGCTTGTCTAGCAATTTTGTATCCCAATCAAAATTTCACTAAATCTCGGATACTTTTTCAAAACGACGTATAATACACGCAAATCCTATGTTGATACGTCGTTTTGAAAAAGTATCCGAGAAATCAATAGCACACACGCTTCGAAACTCAAAAAATCACTGTGCTTTCAAAACGACCGACCAACAACGATCCGAGAGTTTACTAGCATCCTCCACAGGGCTTCACGTAACCACCATCACTCATTTTGCCACTCGGACCGGAAAATTTTCCGAAAATGAAAACATGTCTGCTGCGGCAAACTTTCCACTTGGATGAAAAATCGTTCGAATCATAAAAACTCCAACGCTCAGCAACTCAAAACAAGAAACTTTGGAATCCAAATTCACCTGCGGTAACTTTGCCCAGTAATTCCGGGTTTTCTCTTCCAGAAAATCCAATAACCACGCACCAAAACTTTACTGCTGAAAATCCTCAAAAAACACAAAAAAAAACTTATGCACGGCAGCGATGAATCAACCAATCCTGCGACGCGAGCATTTCCAACTAGACTGAAAGCTGTTCGCGTTTGGAGCGGCGTTCGCTGATCGCTGTTGTTTCTCGCCTCCTTGCGTCGCGACGTCAGAAACGCATGGGGGCATCCGTTAACCACGCCACGCCACATAAAAAAAATGTTATATGAAAGGGCACAACATAGATACTATACAATATATTTAACTGCACATTACTGGTTTATGCTTGGGTTTATGTGTGCTATTTTTCAACTTTAAAGTTTCAAATAGACAACAAACATAAATACAAAGCGTGACACCATTCGTGGAAGCATACCGATTATTTTCGGGTCCATCCGTCGCGACGGACGTGATGTCGTCGCCAACTTCGGTTTCGGTGTCGCTGGCGTTGCGTTGCGTCGCGACGTCGCCAAAGTCAACGGTCCAGTGGAAAATATATGAACTCTACACGGAACCGCCAAACTACCCAAAATTGAGTTCTTTTGACGCAATCCCATAGTTCCGCCCAATAAGCCAAATTTGAGTAAATCGATTAAACTCACACTAGGTAAAATGCCTTTACCTCCAGCAAAAAAAATATACTTAAGAGTAGGTAAATTCAACCCAAGACCCCCCCCTCATTCAACCCAAATTTGAGTATACCTACATTTACTCAAAATTGGCTTATTGGGCTCAAGGACCCCCATTGGGTAGACGCATCTCTGTTTGTTTTTGACAACATCGGTGGGGGAAAGAGGGAAAACAACCTAATTTTGGGTAACTAGTTTATTCGATATACTCAGCTTTGAGTAAAATCGACCCAAAAATTAGGTAGTTTGATTTCTCCGTGTAGACCAGTGTGCCAGTGTGCACTGAAACTGTTTTGATGTGGACAATTGGGTTGTTTAACGAATTAAATAAATATTGCCATTAGCCTCTGCATGCTGTGAGATTTTGACTTTTACTGCGAGCACCTTGGCGAGCACTGTGTTTAAAATTTCTGTGAGAGTGAGCAGGACAGCACCAAAACAGGGCTCGCAGTAAAAGTCAAAGAACAAAAGAATTTTGCCAGCATACCAAGCATAAAAGTCAACGGTTTCGGCAAAAACAGGGGTGTCCATTTCACCCCGGGTGTCCATTATGCCCCTAATCCCCCTATAAGGTGATTTTATTGCCTTCCATTTTTTTTTGTTTTGATGGTTAACCCTTCAGCGCGCGCGACGTTGTAAAAAGTAAATATCTCCTTCTCTTTCATTCCTTTGGCATCGATCCATAAAGTCGTCCTTGCCCTAAAAAAATGAGGGCGATGCAAGCTGCGCTGCTAGGAGGCTCACGAAAATCTGGTGGGTGCGAGCTAGGCACATAGCTCCCGGGGAGCTCGTCTCATGCGCTGCGTAAGCTGTTGGTATCTAAGGTTAAAAACATCTTCTTGGTAACGAAGAACCACAACAACTTTTTTCCGTACACAACACAAGTGTCTGGTTGGTCTATGCGATACGACTAGGCACTCTCAATGCAAAGGTTAAGGTTTCAATTCTCGTTCGTTTAGAAAGTTTTTGTCGTGAAATTTTATAATTTAATCAGCGCATGAGACGAAGCTCATGAGACACATCTTGAGAAAAATGAGGCGCAGAACTTTCGGTCTCAAAATGTACTGTGCTCCTGGGAGCTTGCTTGCAATGTGGCTCCCGTACATGGAACTTCAGCACGTGTACATTAACTCTGGGCACACATACCCTTTTTATGTTTTTAATTTTATCATGGCTCCGATTTACTATTAAAAAAGTTTTTGATGGCAACCGGATTCGAAACAAAAACCTTGAGATCACCAGGCTCGTACGCCACCACTCGGCTATCTAACCGGTTAAGCTGAGAGGAAACAAAACACACACAAGAAGCGTTTGTGGGTCGATGATCACGTTTTGCCGTGATAGATTTGAAAACATTTTTATGCTGATCATTACCGCAAAGCGTCTTTCAGTTTAGCATGGGACTCAAAAAGACATTTCACTCCTGTACACTTTTTGAGTTCCATTATGGCCTTTTTGCAACTGTGTAAAATTTCAATTAGATCGGAGTAACTATATTTTAGCGCCAGCAGTTTGAGGTTTTCATACGATTTACTATGGGGAAAGTTGCCCCTTAACCCCTAAAAATGAACCAATGAATGATTTCTGTTGGAAATTTTACGAGGAACCAATCCTTCGAAGACCGCAAAGCGATCTAACGAGCGTGGAAAAAATATTGACTGGAGGGCAACGTGGTTTAACGTGTAGAGAATTACAATAAATTCTGCAATAAATAATAAAATCTCGTCATTTTATCGATTGGGTAAGGCTTAACCTTGGGCACAGACAAACAGACGTCTCACTCTACTCACTTCTCATCGTTACCCTTTTTAACGGTCAGTTCAAATATTTTGTAATTCGCGAATCGCTCGGGCACGGCGCTCGCATCGTTTTTGTTCCTGTTTGACGTTTGCTCACAACTGCCACTTACTGAGTGGTTTGCGTAACACAGCCTGGTTAGCATTGGGCGATTATGTTTTCGTGACGATGATTTTTATCGCAATTTGTTCCAAGTGATACGTCTGTTTGTCTGTGCCTTGGGCTTAACTTTTATTTACCTCGATCATCACATCGTTTTGTGGTCTTCGGAGGTCAGATTTCTCGTGAAGTTTTCTAAAGAAATCATTCATCGACTTATTTTTA
This sequence comes from Aedes albopictus, assembly GCF_035046485.1. Classification (NCBI taxonomy): domain Eukaryota; kingdom Metazoa; phylum Arthropoda; class Insecta; order Diptera; family Culicidae; genus Aedes; species Aedes albopictus. The sequence goes on from NC_085137.1 coordinate 286,798,850, forward strand.
CGGCTCAAGGGGCGACTTAGTCATGATTATCGTTTGATTACAGGTAATTTTTCATGATTAATTTCTCTGATTATATCGTTAAGGGGTGATACACAAATTATGTCACGCCAAAAACGACCTTTTTAAACCCCCCCTCCCCCCTCTCCACTATGTCACACTTTCTGTATAGGACCTCTATATTTTTTGTAAGGATAGTAACGTTCTTCAAACCAACACCACCCCCCCCCCTCCCCCTAAGAGCGTGATGTAATTTGTGTACGGCCCCTAATTACATTTTATTACATCTGATCCAATGAGAGTCTAATAGAGGTGGGGAAGACGATACTTCGTGTGCGTGAGATCCGTGTCTGGTGCAAAACATGTCACTACTACAAGCAAAGCGAGCTTCCATGAGAACGCGTGTCAAATAGTGACGTCACTATTTGTGTTTACATTTTTCTTTGCTTACTAATACATATCCATCTCTTCTTCTTCCCCACCTGTAATATACTCTCATTGCATCTGATCCATCCATTACCAACAAACATCCAAGCACAGACAAACAGACATAACACTTCGAACATTTTTCGATTCAAATCATAGTCACGGAAAAATATTCGCCCAATGCTAAAAGGACTAAGTTTGGCCGACCACCAACTAGGTGGCGGTAGTGAGCAAACGTCAAACTCAAACAAAAACTATACGAGCGCCACAGTTGGGCAGTTGGCCAACTATCAAATTTTGAAAAAGACCGTTAAATCGGTGTACGATGAGAATTATCAGAGTGTTACGTCTGTTTGTCTGTGATCCAAGCCTATAGAAAATTTTCCAAGAAGCTAGTCGCTCAGCATCCTTTGGGTTCATTTAAATATTACGTAACGCAAACTTTGCCAATTTCAGACCCCCTCCCTCCGTCACGTAACAAATTTTGAATAAGAAGTTTTAAAATACCGTGGGAGAGAGAATGCAACTTTGATTTCTCTGTGATGTCTTATTCAACTGTCTACTGTTGCCCCACCATCCCCTACCGAAAAGTTTCTGATTGAAAGCTCACTGGCAAAGGGAACGTTCAAAAATTACGTCCAACATTTGGGGGAGGGGGGGGGTCTAGAAAAGTGTGACAGTACGTGTATTGGGTATAGGGAAATTCCGTGACAGAGGGGGGAGGGGGGGTCTAGAAATCCCGAAAACGATGGACGTAATTTTTGAATCTTCCCAAAGCAGCGGATTGAAAGCTTATCAATGGAGCTTACTCACAGCATTTACACACATCACCGTTAACCAGCGCCAACCCACAGCATGGATTTTGAATGTGTTGGTGTTGGTACTGTTATTTTTGTGCGTTTGACAGCGTAGACTTCATTCATGTTTGATTAGCCATCCGCTCCGCGTAAAAGTGATTTTGCAAAGTTTTGTTTTGATTCCACTTTTCTCTAGGAAGAAAAACACTCAAAGAGTGCAGCAAAAGAAGAAAAGTGCAGTGCATCAGTGCGCGCGTGGAAAACTGGATGACGAGGTTTTCCATTTTTATTTTTAGCCCCATTCAATGAGGGCAGGCCATCAGCTCTCTTGTCGTCAGAACAGTGTGAGAAGAAGTGTAGGAGCGAAAGAGAAGAGGTGTGTGTTGTGTAAACAACTTGTTTTCATGCGAATCGCAAGCGACCACCGACAGAGCTGCATCGGGAGGAAAAACTCACTCAGGGGAAACAGTTTTGTCAGAATCTTCGCGGAGAACAGATCACTTCGGAACGTTGTGCGGAAATCTTGCCACAGTGAAAGTTCGCTTCCGTCATTCTTGCAGTGATATTGAACTGTCACATTTTCTGATGTTGCAGGTGGTTTAACGAGTCGACCTCGAGTGCATTCATTAGCGTGAGAACTTTCGATTAGGCAGTGGAGAAGAATTGGGTGGAAATCTAGTTTGAGGAAGCTTCAGGAAGTGATAAAAATGGATAATCTGGATCTGTTGCTGAATGTTCATAGCAACTTGGAACCACCGAAACCCGATGGAAGCACATATCTGATGCGGGGAAACTATCACTACTATCACTATGGCTGTGATGGATTTCAAGATGTGGTAAGTTTTGTCGATTGGGTGAATTATGACTGGAACAGGCTTCGGTTAAAAACGAATACTTTTCTGATCATGGAGATCTATAAATAGGACTTTTGATTTTCCACCCTTTTGCAAACAGTAACCATACACTGAATATACCTACTACACATTGGGCATTGGGCGAAGCAAGGAAAAAAAATCTTCGTTACGCTAGAAGAACATGTCGAAGTTCTATATTTATATGGCGTATTGTTCATATTATTCGCGTATTTTTCGCTACACGCCTACCCCCACTTTACGCTCTCTCGGCAGTGTTTCTGGCATACTGGCGCTGGTATGGAACAGTTCCTTTGGTTTCTGTACGTTTAGGGGTTCCCAATCTATACTCGTTGGCAATGATGCACTTTTAGAGTTAGCATTTAGTTAGCATTTTAGTTAAGCATATGTATTTGTATTTGTATTTATTAGTTACACGTAAACCCGGTGGATAAACCTTTTGTCAGGTCAAGGAAGCATTCTGAGAAAATTACATTGTATTGGATTGTCTAATAGTTTACAAATAAAACCAATCAACAGGTATTAAACTACTGCCTAATTTGAAACTCTTAGTGCTAATTTGAACTGTGCTAT
>NC_085137.1:289402514-289437651 GCF_035046485.1 Aedes albopictus
GTAAATAAAATTAAAATGGTTCCATCTATATATAAAAAGGATCGAAATTTTACAAATTGATTTCCGGCATCCTTCTGTGTTGTTTCCATCCAATTTGGAATGCTTCAGACGAATATGTCATTAATATATAACACACATTGTTCTGCCAGGTCAGGAATCTAGGACACAACCAAGGGCAGAATAACGAGTAAATAAACATGCGAAAGATACCTATACTCCCTGGAACATGTAAGCATTGATGACCACAAATTTTGGCAATTATTTTATATGAGGAGTAAAAGGCACATGCGGTTAGTATGCAGCAGATTGATAAGTTGTTCTTGTGCAGTACACTGCCCTCATTCGCACAACAGTCCCATGTGAATAGGAAACCCAGCAAACATGGGACTGTTATGCGAATAGGGGCAGTACATGGGGCCATTTTTAATCCCCTTCTTCACATATGGCTTACGTAGAACGACTGTACCTATCTGAGCCCACACACTCAGTTTTACTTCCCGAGCTTGGCTGTGAAAATGTCGGTTTCTGAACTTGAACCGAAACCGAGACTAACAAGACGGTAGATTGCTTAAGCCAATTGGCAACAAGGCGTGTTATACTGATTCTTGGCATTTATAAGCTGACATTTCACGAAAACATTTTGCCGATTACTCGACAGTGCAAATCTCGGAATTCGAAAACCGAGATAGTCGCATAATAGTTATTTATATAACGAGTTGTAAAAAGATGAAATTGTTTATGAAACTATTTAGTTGCAAAAAAGATGATTTAGTAGTAAAAATCGTTTCAATCTGAGAAAATTTTGATATGATAGAATTTTTTTCTCAAATCTTGACGATTTTTCTATGTTTAATTACACTCATTGTTGCTTTTGGTCTTCTGAATAACTTACCTGAAGACAGCATCTTTGTAAGTCCTCAGGTTTTGGAGATATCAAGGTGAGTCAGGGTGATGCAATATTGTTGCAATACTTTTTGTGAGTCCGTACTTATGACGGGTAGTGTATTTCTTACAGATGGGACTGCAATGCGAGTCGGGCCAATAAAGCGTCCTGAAAATTAAATGAATTTGGCACACTATATCGGAATAATGTTTTGTCAGCTTTGTGAACAAAAGATGACTCACAACACTTTCAAAGATCATCTAGGGTATTGTACCATTTGGGCAGGTGTACCTATTTTGGGCATTTGCCGCTCTAACTAAGTCAATTTCAAACCGACTGCTTTGATTTTTTGTACAGAGTTAGATACTGTACGTGCCTAACTCTATACAATATTTCAAATCAATCGGTTTGACATTTACTTAGTTATAGCGGCAAGTGCCCAAAATAGGTGCACCTGCCCAAATGGTACAAGACCCTACATGTAGCCATAGCAGATGTTGCGCTTCTACATGCATTAGATAATTTGAATTAAATGCAATCGAAGCGATTATTGCAAGCTGCCAATTGCATGTGGAAGCAACAGCGGAAGCTACTCTTGATCTTGACTACGGGGACTTGACAATTGCCGGGCGGATGTTCACATGTGGTTTCTCTTGAAACATGCTTGTGACGCTATAGGAAATATCACACTACAAGGGTGTATTTCGTAACTGCAACAAAAAAAGTGCGACATACGTTAAAAAACTAGAGTATTTCATCACTCGTCATATTCATCCAACACGGTAAGACTCGTTGGATAAATGTTTGACACATGCTGAAAAAATATCATATGCGACTTGTAATTCATTTAACATATTATATCTATACTTTCTTGCCTAGTGTGACTGTTACTTATTGTTGCGAAAATACATAAGATAAATATTATAGATTACGTTGGAAATAAAAAAAAAACAAAATAAATAAGAACAACAGTTGTATCGTTAGAATAACTTGGAGATTAACCAGTTTCCGGTTGAAAATATCTTTAATAAAGCTCATTATAATACCACAGACAAACAGACGTATCACTTGGAACATTTTTCGATTCAAATCATAGTCAGGGAGACATGTGCGCCCAATGCTAAAAATATTGAGTTTGGCCAACCATGACCTATAGATAGGCGGTACACTGAAAATATTCTACACGTTCGAATCACACGTTTCACACATGAATTTTCACTAGTTGGAAAACAATTGGATTTAACGTGTCAAACCAGTCGTAGATACACTTCTTGAAATCATGTGTAAAACACGTTAATATGCCATCATTAATGTCAATTTTCTTCAGAATATTAGTAACAGGCACCCAGCTTAGGGTTCCTATTCTCCAAAAATGAAGCATGCTAAGATATACTTAACGCGAGCGAATTTGGTGATGTACATTAAGTAATATGCGAACCATGTCCATTAGAGATGGTCGGGTTTCAGATTTTACAGACCCGAACCCGACCCGTACCCGAACAATTTTTAATTTCAAAACCCGGACCCGACCCGTACCCGAGAATTTTTTGTTCCGTCAAACCCGGACCCGACCCGAACCCGAAAAATTTTCGTCGATCAAACCCGAACCCGACCCGAACCCGAAAAAAAAATGCCAATAAACCCGACCGAAACCCGAGTTAAATAATAATCATTAAATGTATCGGATACAACAAATAAAACATTTTTCTGAATACTGATTTATCTACATTGGTATCAAACCCGACTTGAACCCGACATTATTCAAACCCGACCCGACCCGTACCCGAGAATTTTGAAATTGTTTAAACCCGGACCCGACCCGTACCCGAGCTTTTTTCAAATTTCCAAGCCCGAACCCGACCCGTACCCGTCGGGTTCGGGTTCGGGTCGGGTTTCGGGTTTGAAAACCCGAAACCCGACCATCTCTAATGTCCATTATCGATACATAACACACACTGTACACACTGTCAAACACGATCAAATCATGTGTAAAATACAGTGGTTCAGAACCTAAACTATTCAACATCTGATTCAAAAGAATTACACGTTAATATAGCTTGATGTTTTGAACGATTAATTAACGTGTAAAAGAACATGGATTAGGCGTTTCGATCATTTTCAGTGTAGTGAGCAGACGTCAAACTCGAACAAAACCGATGCGAGTGCCATGGGTTGGTCAACTATCAAATTTTCAAATTGATCGTCAAATCGGTGTACAATGGGAATGTCTAGAGTGTTACGTCTGCTTGACTGTGATAATACCTTAAAGTTGTCGTTCACCGTGGGCCTAAGAGGATTTGTGGCGAATAAGAGCTGCCGTTTTATACCAATCTTTTAAATATTGCTGCACTAAATTGATTTCCGAAAAAACTTCATTGACTTCCGCTGCCTTTCCTATGCGTTAAACATAACGTCGGAAGTAGTGCGCTGTACAGTAAATCTGATTTTCTATACAGCGCACTACTTCCGACGTTATGTTTAACGCATAGGAAAGGCAGCGGAAGTCAATGAAGTTTTTTCGGAAATCAATTTAGTGCTAAACGCACAATAATTCATTTGGTATTTAGAGGTCTTTTGAGGAATTCATCGAAAAAGGAACAAATTTGACGAAAAATTAGAAAAGAAGCATACATTGAAAATACAGTAAACTTGTATTATGCGATACATAGTTGTGTATAACTTTTCATTGGTAAAAGATACCAGTCAATTTATGTTTAGAAAGTTGAAATTTATGGACATTTTAAAGACATTTTCACAATTTTGTCAATTTTCGCGTCATTTCGCGGGATTTCTCATATTTTGCGGCCGAAGGCCAATTTCGCGGATTTCGCGGCTTCCGCGAAATCACGAATTTCCATTGTCCCTAGTTATAGGTTTAAATTAAAGCAATAACCACAAAAGTGGAAAATGTTTCACAAAATGTGGTGATATAATACATTTAGTAGAGGGAAGGGTGGGAAAGTCGCCTGATTCCGTTGCAGAAGTTTCCTTTTATTTTGTTTTAAAAACAAACTAGCAAAGTGAAGTTTCTTCGTTTATATTCATTTTAAGTAATGACTTATTTAAAATAAACGAATATTAAAATTTGTAAAGTTGTCTAGGTATATGGAGCAAAATGGGGCACGGTGAATGGAGACCATTGATTTTTAGGGTATCCATTTACTGTGCCCTTTTGTTTCAAATAAAAAGTAGGAGTAATCAAACTTTCTAGTTAAACTTGCTTCGATAATGTAAAACACATGCCTGATATATGGCACGGTAAAGGCTGGGTATGCTCCGCAATTCAGATCTCATTGAGCCTCTGCCCAGCAACTCCTATCCCTACCTCCTCGTGGTACCGACCGGAAACTATGAGCAACCTTAGGGAAGATTGGATAACCAACCCCGGTGGAAACTTTGGCCGTTGGCTAAGGGGGGGGGGGGCTTTGCTTTGGCAAACTTGAGCGTCTGTTTTCCAGGAGGAGCGGCTCACAACAGCGCTGATCCCCATGTTAGGGGCGGCTGGGAAGGACTCTAAGCTCAACTGTGCACTATGGTCCTCAGGAAAGTAGAGGGTTGGTGTCAGGCCCTACGAGCCAACCGTAAAAAACCATTGTAACGGAAAATCAGCAACAGAAAATACGAACCGAGACCAACTACAACGACCCCAGCGAACAAAAAGGACTTGCGATTGGAAACTCGGTACGTGGAACTGCCGATCTCTCAACTTCATTGGGAGCACCCGCATACTCGCCGATCTACTGAAGGACCGCGGGTTCGGCATCGTAGCGCTGCAGGAGGTGTGTTGGACATGATCCTTGGTGCGAACGTTTAGAGGTAATCACACCATCTACCAGAGCTGCGGCAACACACGCGAGCTGGGAACAGCTTTCATCGTGATGGGTGATATGCAGAGGCGCGTGATCGGTTGGTGGCCGATCGACGAAAGAATGTGCAGGTTGAGGATCAAAGCAAAGTCCAAATAAAGTCGTAGCACTCAGGCTCGGACTGGGTACCAACTCTAGTACTGCATTTGGTCCCCGGTACCCAAGTTTGACATTTGACTGATGTACCTCATTTTTATTAACATTGTGATTTAGTAACTTATGACAACGAACAACAAATCTAGTTCAACAATGAATTCAATATGTCAAATTTGTGTGTTGCCACAGTCCTAGCCACAGTCCGAAATTTTCTATTTTTTAATGAAACATAATTTTTGACCCCGAAAGTCGATCGCACTGACCCAAAAGAGGACGGCTCAAGCCCCAAGCAGCTGATCATAACCACGGCCGCTTCTGGGACGGGCACTCAGGGCCATTTTATGCCTCCTGGGTCTCAGGGTGTTAAGCAGGGGGGAGTTTTCTGTGGGATAGTTCTAACTTAGTAGGAGTAATTAAGCTGAGTCAACTTAAATAGCGGTTTATTATGTGGAAGAAAAAGAACTGTCGTTAATCGGAGAATGAGCCGCGGTCGTAGAGCGTAGTCAAGCCAGAGAGTTTCTGAAGCGGCATCAAGGAGTGGCCGGTATGGGCAGTAACCATAGTGCGGTCACACATCGGCTAATGCAAAACTAGAGTTTTGCAGGGGTGCGGCCAAAAGTCAACCCGAAAGAAGCTATCGGTGGATCGAGCAGCAACCAGAATGGTTAGCGACCGGAAAGGCAGGCAACTGCAAATAATCAGGGAGCGTTCGTACAATTAATCGATCAGTAACCGGAGAGTCGTTGGAATGGCTGACGACCGCAAATAATCGGGGACCATTTCCTTTTCCTAAAATAAATAAAATAAACGTTAAATTGTTGGAAGAAAATTATCATTAAATTCGTTACCTGCCAGAGTCTGATATTTTCATGTTTATATTTGTATAAACAGTAGCTTGTAACTCATAGCAACGGTAGCGGAGAACTAGATTTTTAATTTGTAGTAGAATGCAAGGTAACATAGGGCACTGCATTATTTTGATTTTGTATGGGATTTTGACGTTTCTTGGCCTTGTTGTTTACAAAATTTCTATAAGAGTGAAAGAGAAGGAAAGAATTTCATGCAGTGCCCTATAAGGTATCATAGCTTTTCGGTCTAGTACTTCGTGAACCCTGAAATTTCTCTCCATTGTATGGGAGATGGACGACTTTATTTGGACTTTGGTATCATAGCTTTTCGGTCTAGTACTTCGTGAACCCTGAAATTTTTCTCCATTGTATGGGAGATGGACGACTTTATTTGGACTTTGATCAAAGGCCGATTCTTCAACTTCAGCATAATAAACGTGCACAGCCCACACTCCGGAAGTACTGATGATGACAAGGACGCATTTTACGCGCAGCTCGAACGCGAGTACGATCGCTGCCCAAGCCACGACGTCAAGATCATCATAGGTGATTTGAACGCTCAGGTAGGCCAGGAGGAGAAATTCAGACCGACGATTGGTAAGTTCAGCGCCCACCAGCAGACGAACGAAAACGGCCTACGACTCATTGATTTCGCCGCCTCCAAAAATATGGCCATACGTAGCACCTTTTTCCAACAGAGCCTCCCTTATCGTTACACCTGGAGATCACCACAGCAGACGGAATCTCAAATCGACCACGTTCTGATTGACGGACGGCACTTCTCCGACATTGTCGAAGTCAGGACCTATCGTGGCGCCAACATCGACTCCGACCACTATCTGGTGATGGTCAAACTGCGCCCAAAACTCTCCGTCATCAACAATGTACGGTACTACCGACCGCCACGGTACAACCTAGAGCGACTGAAACAACCGGATGTCGCTTCAGCATACGCGCAGAATCTCGAGGCCGCGTTGCCAGATGAGGACGAGCTCGATGAGGTCCCTCTAGAGGACTGCTGGAGTACAGTGAATGTGAAAGCAGCCATCAACGACGCAGCCGAGAGCACCATCGGGTACGTGGAACGGAATCGACAGAACGAATGGTTCGACGAAGAGTGCAGAACGGTTTTGGAGGAGAAGAACGCAGCGAGGGCGGTAATGCTGCAGCAAGGCACTCGACAGAACGTGGAACGTTATAAACAGAAGCGGAAACAGCAGACCCGCCGCTTTCGGGAGAAAAAGCGCCGCCTGGAAGAAGCGGAGTGTGAAGAAATGGAACTGCTGTGCCGTTCTCAAGAAACACGGAAGTTCTATCAGAAGCTCAACGCATCTCGTAACGGCTTCGAGCCGCGAGCCGAAATTTACAGGGATAAAGACGGAGACCTCCTGACGGACGGAGGTGATCGAAAGGTGGAAGCAGCACTTCTATCAGCACCTGAACGGCGCGGAGAACGTAGGCACGGGAGCCCACGGCAACGGAAGGAACGACGACGCCAGTGCAGCGGAGGACGGAAATGAACTAGCTCCAACGCTGAGGGAAATTAAGGATGCCATTCACCAGCTCAAAACCAACAAAGCAGCTGGTAAGGATGGTATCGCAGCTGAACTCATCAAGATGGGCCCAGAAAAGTTGGCCACCTGTCTGCATCGGCTGATAGTCAGAATCTGGGAAACCGAACAGCTACCGGAGGAGTGGAAGGAAGGGGTAATCTGTCCCATTCACAACAAAGGCGACCATTTGGAATGTGAGAACTCCAGGGTGATCACAATTTTGAATGCTGCCTACAAAGTGCTATCCCAGATCATCTTCCGTCGTCTGTCACCTAAAATAAATGAGTTCGTGGGAAGTTATCAAGCCGGCTTCATTGAGGGCCGGTCGACAACGGACCAGATCATTACCGTACGGCAAATCCTCCAGAAATGCCGTGAATACCAGGTCCCAACGCATCACCTGTTCATCGACTTCAAAGCGGCATACGACAGTATCGACCGCGCAGAGCTATGGAGAATCATGGACGAGAACGGCTTTCCTGGGAAGCTGACTAGACTGATTAAAGCAACGATGGACGGTGTGCAAAACTGCGTAAGGGTTCCGGGTAAACTATCCAGTTCATTCAAATCTCGCCGGGGACTGCGACAAGATGATGGACTCTCATGCCTACTCTTCAACATCGCTCTGGAAGGTGTGATGCGACGAGCCGGGCTCAACTGCCGGGGAACGATTTTCACAAAATCCGGACAGTTTGTGTGCTTTGCGGACGACATGGACATTATTGCCAGAACATTTGGAACGGTGGCAGAGCTGTACAGCCGCCTGAAACGCGAAGCAGCAAAGGTCGGACTGGTGATGAATGCCTCAAAAACAAAGTACATGCTGGTAGGCGGAACCGAACACGACCGGATCCGTCTGGGTAGTAATGTTACGATAGAAGGGGATACTTTCGAGGTGGTGGAGGAATTCGTCTACCTCGGATCCTTACTGACGGCAGACAACAACGTGAGCCGTGAAATTCGGAGGCGCATCATCAGCGGAAGTTGGGCCTACTACGGGCCCCAGAAGAAACTGCGGTCGAAAAAGATTCACCCACGCACCAAATGCACCATGTACAAAACGCTAATAGGTAAGACCGGTGGTCCTCTACGGGCACGAGACATGGACCATTCTCGAGGAGGACCTGCAAGCACTCGGAGTTTTCGAGCGACGTGTGCTGCTAAGGACGATCTTCGGCGGTGTGCAGGAGAACGGTGTGTGGTGGAGAGGGATGAACCACGAGCTCGCTGCACTTTACGGCGAACCCAGCATACACAAGGTGGCCAAATCCGGAAGGATACGGTAGGCAGGGCATGTTGCAAGAATGCCTGACAACAACCCTGCAAAGCTGGTGTTTGCAACTGATCCGGTTGGCACAAGAAGGCGTGGAGCGCAGAGAGCACGATGGGCGGACCAGGTGGAGCGTGACCTGGTGGGCATTGGGCGCGACCGAGGATGGAGAGCGGCAGCCACAAACCGAGTATTGTGGCGTACTATTGTTGATTATGTCTTGTCTTAATGATGTTGAACAAATAAATGTATGTATGCCTGATATATGAATTTAATTGCTCCTTGATGAAATAAATTCGTTACTATATTTTGCTAATCGCTTAAATGACATCTTACTCCACCTTACGCTTATCTACATTACGCTAATTCTAATGCGTTAATCATGAACACGCTTTTCTGACATCCATTTTAGATCCGTCAACGAGCAGGGCGCATATCCGATTGAATGTTGTTTGACTGAACTATGGTTGAACTTTAATCTAGTTAATTCCATCGGTGCTCACGTATGTGACGTTCAAGAAACACCGCTTCTTCTCAAGTTTTTTTTAAGGAAATTGAATTCTGATGTTAATTTTTATTAGATATTTTCTCCTCCTTCCATGCTGCATTCTCATTGTGGAGCTACTTTTCAGACTTGATCGAAAGGTAAACATTTTTGTTTGCCCGGTACCCCTTGGTTAAATTTTAACTATAAAAATTGGTCACAAATTTGGCATTGATCAAATAGTGTACTTCTTAACTTCATAGCTTAGCTTAGTCATCAATTTAGTGTAGCTTAAATGCAGCGCTGAGCGTATACCTTAAATATATGTATCAATGAAAAACAGCCTCATTTCCGATTTATTTATCCTATGAAGCTGAAGTTTCCGAAAGCTCACTAATTAGAATTTATCATGATTTTTTTTTTCGCATGAAACGCATACATACTACGACACATTTTATACTTGAAATATACCGTGCTTGCCTGTACCGACCGCTAATTATTAACCCTTTCCTTCCTATAGTTTTCAACGATACAACAAAATGAATATGAGTAAAAGACATTACAAAAAGTTTAAATCTGGTTAGTACATGATTTTTTGACTTAGGCTAGTTCATCTCAGGCTCCACGTATTACTTCCCTTCCGAAGGGATACTGGCTGAGAAAAATATGAAGCCTGTGCACTTTAGAATCGGTACACTTTCAACCGGCTGCATACAAAAAAACGGTTAGACCTAGAAAAAAATGTTGTAAAAAGCAAATGAAGCTTATCTATTGTATTTTGTATCTATTGTATTTTGTATGAAAAATGCAGTTTTATTTCTTTAAGATGAAATGTTGATCTGATTGTGGAATTCATGTCATTTTCTTTTGCACAAATCAATGATCGTCAAGACTTGCAAATTTCACAGCTAACAGGCTGGTCTTTCCACAAGAAACAAAATTATATTCATCAATGATATGCTCAAAACAAGTTACGACATTAAACTCTTGACAAATTTGATTCACAAGACCATAATAAACTTATAGCCTTATTGTCCATTCACGCTATATACGAAGCATAATTTTATTCAAAGTAATTTTTTATGAAAACATATTTCCTGGGATCATTTTTTGGATCTACAATTCCCTAATTCAAGTGGCCTAACATAATTCATACCGAAAGCGGGATATTTTTGGAATTATTAGCAGTTTTCCCCGCAGTAGTCGGAAATTAACAGTTATAAGGCAAACTCCTCCTTATAAACCTAAAATAAGATAGTTTTCATGGTTAAAACACTGACAATCAAATCGATTATAAAACTATAGATGTAATTCTATGATCACAAATAAAAAACTTCTAAGTTGAAACAGTTTTATTAAAAAAAATTGTTAGATATTTCACGCCATTAAAACGCATCTATCGAATTTCGTCAGTAATAGTACTTACAGCTTTCGAGCCACGATTATTTATATTCTTCAGCGTCAAAACATTGGTTTCTTGTATACCAATACTATTCGTATAGTATTCTTCTCGTATGCGCATTTGCCAAACTAAAGTTTATGCGAAAACTTTTTTTTACCTTAAATATCTATGAAGGCCTTTGATTTTCCATAAAAACCTTCATAGGCTTACCATAGCTATATTGGCAATTTTAAAATACCCATGGAATATTTTACCTTCTTTAATCAACAATCATAACACCTAAAACGATTCTATACTGCGTAATTGGTGGATTTGGCAATTTTATATTCCTAAAAAAATCTTGAATCTGACGATGATTGGTTTTTACTCAGTTTGTGTAGAAATTTTTTTTTTGCATTATTTACGAAGTAAGATCAATAGTTCATCTAAAAAAATAAAAACAGCACATTTTAGAATTTTCCTACAAACTACCATAGATAAGCTTCAATTGCTTCCCAAGTAACCACAAGCATTATATCATTGCATGAATTAGACTGAATATCAACATTTGCAATGCAAAATGCAGTAATTCCACAATTTTCATGCAATACTCCTTTAGATTGGCATTATCAATGTAATGATGCATTATATTTTTCTTTACTTTAGGGTGCATTGAAAGGTGATATACGATAATTCAATAATTCAACACTGCAGAAAACTGAATATATGCAATGTAGAAACTAGCAAAGGTTGCTCTAACAATACAATTATAAAAGCTTGACTCTAATGGTAAACAAATGAAATCAAGAAGAGTGAACAACTTTACGGCCAACTCTAGCGGTCTTCGACACTTCTGGTTCGACTCCCGACCAATTTAATCCCAGTTTTGTTGGCATCCCTATATGCCACCCTAGTGGGAACGCGAATACACCCCTGTTCGTCTTTGGGCCGTTATCGTTCGGCGAACGGCGAAGAAGAAGAGAAATACAGAGAAAATAGGTAGAGAAGCGAAGAGTGTGAAGCCAAAAATACCTTATCGAACCGTCAAACTGGTATCCTATCGAGCAAAATCAACAAACCTTGACGATTACCGCATAAGTGAAGATAAGTATTGCAATCATTTGAAACATATTTTTACCAAAGTTTTTAAATATCATGGATAAGGGGTCATTCAAATATGACGTCCATCATTTAGGGGGGAGGGGGGGTCTGAGAAAGTGTGACACTATATGTATAAGGTATACAAAATAGCGTGACAGAGGGGGGAGGGGGGGTCTAAAATTCCCGAAAAATGATGGACGTCATATTTGAATCGGCCCTAACAGTATACATAACATTGATTCTTTGAATTAATGAAAATTGTTCCATTTTGGAGCATCAGTTTAATAATGCCTAGTTAATAAAACAACAGTATAAATAGTTTTCAAATGCGGTATGCGAGATAGGCACTACCTTCGATGGGTGGATTAATCTGCTTTGCTGCAGTTGCCAGCATCCGAGCGATGAAATCAAAACAGAAAAAGTGTTGCCGTTCTGGCGGCTGTTCACTCTTCGCTTCTCTACCTATTTTCTCTGGAGAAATAGTAAACAAACAGTGACAGATAATTTCCATTCAGTATCTTTGTACAAGTTTGCGAATAAAGACACGTTGTAAGAAGTACGCCTTCGAGTTCCGTTTATTTTCGCGTGATTTCCCTGCGGTTTCGTGGTCTCTGCCCCCTGTCCGCCAACAGGTCATGGGCCCAAGTCGCGCTCGACGCGGAAAGTAGTTATCGTCCCCGAAAATCGCGCATTCGGAAGGTGCTCCGGTTGAAGCACAGTGTTTTCCGCAAGTGGAAGAAAAGTGAGTTTACGATGGCCGAGCAACAGCGGTTCCCACTCACGAAGCTGAACAACCACAACTACCAGGCGTGGAAGTTCAAAATGGAAATGATGCTCATACGCGATGAGCTGTGGCATGTCATTTCCGATCCTCCCCCGAATCCCGTGACGTCTGACTGGACGAAGGCGGACACGAAGGCTCGCGCAACCATCGGTCTCTGCATCGATGACAACCAAACGAGTATGGTTCGGAATTGCGCCACTGCGAAGGCTGCTTGGACGGCGCTCAAGGAATACCACGACAAAGGCTCCGAAGTATATCTGCTGAAGAAGCTTACCCGGCTGGAGCTGCCGGAGGACGGTGACATGGAGCAGCACCTTCAACAATTCACCGATTTGTTGCAGCGGATTGCAGATACAGGAGATCCGATACCGGACAAATGGCAAGTGGCGATGTTGCTGTGCTCGCTGCCCGATTCCTTTGATCCCCTGGCAACAGCACTGGAGCAACGTCCTCGGGCTGAACTGACATTAGACCTTGTCAAATCGAAGCTGCTTGCCGAAGCTGAGAAACGACGAGAGAGAGCAGGTATCGGTTCAGTGTCAGGAGAAAAAGCGTTGCGGACTGATTTTCGACGAGGTGGAGGTGGCTCCGGAAGTACTTCTGGGGGTGCACCGAAAGAAACTCGCGTGTGCTACCACTGTAAAAAGCCCGGACACCTCAAGCGAAACTGCCGAAGCCTGCAGTGTGACGGTCCGTCCGGATCCGGGAAGAAGGAAGGCAACGATCAGCCGAAGAAACAAAATGAAGCGAAGGCAAAACAAGCAAGCGTAGCGGAGGGCCCGCTGGCCTGGATGGTTGGCCACGGAGAGCCGACGAGTTGGTTCGTGGATAGTGGAGCGTCAAGGCATATGACGGGCGATAGAAAGTTCTTTTCGTCGTTGGATCAATCCACGGGAATGAGTGTACTTCTGGCTGATGGAGAGAAGGCGGACGTTGCCGGAATCGGCCAAGGAAAGCTCGTCGTACTGAACGGTGCAGGTAACCCCGTCGACATTGTGCTAGGTGAGGTTCTGTTCGTCCCCCGGCTCACTAGCGGATTAATCTCGGTGAGTACCCTTACAACGAAAAATTTCCATGTTGTTTTCGACGATAATCGCTGCGAGATCCGGAATCGATCCGGTGATGTTTCAGCGACAGCGATTCGTTACGGCAGTCTGTACAGGCTGTGCACTCCCGATCAAGCAATGGTTTCCGTCCAACCTACTCATTCGCCCGATTGCCAACATACTTGGCACCGGCGGCTGGGTCACCGGGATCTGGAAATGGTCAAAGCGATACACATGAACGGTCATGCGGAGGGGATGAAGCTCGTCGACTGCGGAGTAAAGACAGTTTGTCACTGTTGCCTCGAGGGGAAAATGTCTCGGACACCGTTTCCTAAAAAGGTGGACCGCGGTTCGCAGGAGAGATTGGACATCGTTCATTCGGATTTGAGTGGTCCGATGACTGCCACGCCTAGCGGAAACTTGTATTTTCTCACCATGGTGGATGACTATACCCGGATGACGTTTACGTATCTCTTGCGGAAGAAATCCGAAGCTGCAGAAAAGATACGAGACTTCGTAAGCTTCTGCAAAACACAGTTTGGCAAGAAACCTCGTATTCTGCAGTCCGATGGCGGTGGAGAATACGTTAATAAAGAATTGCAGCAGTTCCTTCGTAGCGAGGGCATTCTGAGCCAATTTACAGCGCCATACTCTCCCCAACAGAATGGCCTGGCGGAAAGGAAAAACCGTTACCTCAAAGAGATGGCGTTGTGTATGTTGCTGGAAGCAGGCTTGGAGCAAAAGTACTGGGGTGAAGCGGTACTAACAGCAACACACATCCAGAACCGGGTCCCCTCGAGATCGATCGGTGTCAGTCCGTATGAGAAGTGGTTCGGTAGGAAGCCTTCATACGAACACTTCAAGATATTCGGCTGCGAAGCGTGGGTGCAAATTCCTGCAGAACACCGGAAGAAGATGGAGGTAAATAAAAGCCAGGAAGTTGGTGTTTGTGGGGTATGCGAGCCAGCAAAAGGCGTTCCGGTTCCTCGACACCAGTACCGACCGAATCACAGTAAGCCGAGACGTGAAATTCGTCGAAGATCTTCGAAATGAGGCGAACAATAGTGATGTGAAAAGTGAGCCAAATTTGGCTGAAGAATCGATTGCGCTGCCACCTTCTGTGGAGCCGAAAGTGAATGAAATTGGACAAGGACCTTTGGACCAAGAAGAAGAACCAGTGAGTGAAGAAGAACTACAAGAAGATGCAGTTGACGGAAATGTAAAAGTGAATGCCCGACGATAAATGCCCCGTAGAGCAGCAAGAGGCAACTTGCCGGCTAGATTCAAAGACTTTGAAGTTGGACTGATTGCGATAAACCAAGATGAACCGGAAACGTACCAGGATGCTGTTAGCTGTGCCCGGAAGGAGGAATGGATTCGTGCAATGGAAGAAGAATACGATTCCCTAAAGCTGAATAGCACATGGAAGCTTGTGGATCCGCCCAAAAACCGCAACGTCGTCGGCTGTAAGTGGGTCTTTCGTACCAAGCTGGATGCAGAAGGGAACGTGGAACGGTTCAAGGCTAGGCTCGTGGCACAGGGTTTCACCCTGGGCTTCGTTGAAAAGGGAAGAGAGGAGCAAGTCTGCCGGCTACTGAAGAGCATCTACGGGCTCAAGCAGGCGGCCAGGGTTTGGCACCAAACGCACCCAGTGCAAATCGGACACCTGCTTGTACAGGAAGCAGATTGGAGGGAGTAAATGGATTTACCTCCTTATATATGTAGATGATTTCTTGGTAGTGTGCGAGCAGGAAGAAGCCATCCACATCGTAGAAGCGGAGCTGCAGAAACGTTTGAAGATCACGAGACTCGGGGCCATCAGTTGCTTCCTCGGCGTTCGAGTCAGTCGTGATGCTGCCGGTATCTACAGTCTCAACCAAAGTGCATTCATCATGAAGGTTGCCAAGCGGTTCGGACTGGATGAATCGAAGGGATCAAAGTACCCCGTTGATCCGGGTTATTTCAAGATTGTTTCGGACAGTAAGAAGCTGAGTGATAACGTCGAGTTTCATAGCTTGATTGGGTCTCTACTCTATCTCGCGACAAACAGTCGTCCGGACATAGCAGCGAGTGTTGGAATACTAAGCCGAAAGGTTAGCTGCCCGTCGGAAGTCGACTGGACGGAAGGGAAGAGAATCGTGCGGTACCTGGTTTACACTAAAGACTACGTGTTGAAGCTTGGAGATGCGACACAGGAGTTGGAGTTGACTGGTTATTGCGACGCTGATTGGGCAGGGGACACTGCTGACCATGTAGTGGATACCTGTTCCGCGTAGGAGGAGCCACCGTAACCTGGACAAGCCGAAAGCAGCGCTGCGTAACTACGTCAACCATGGAGGCTGAGTATGTAGCCTTATCTGAAGCTGTGCAGGAGGTTGTGTGGTTGCGTGGACTACTGGAGGAGTTAGGTGCGAAACAGGACGTGGCGACGATAATCTTCGAAGATAACAAAAGCTGTCTTGACTTCGTTGTCTTGGATCAATTCAAACGGCGATCCAAGCATATCGCTACACGGTATCATTATACGAGAGAGCTTTGTGCAGCAGGCATCATCAAGTTGAAGTATTGCACATCGGAGGAGATGATAGCGGATGCCTTGACCAAGCCGCTTGGTTCGGTCAAGCTGAAGAGATTCGCGACCGCGATGGGTTTAGGAGGAGCTCAGGGCTGAATTCGCGAGGAGGAGTGTTGGCATCCCTATATGCCACCCTAGTGGGAACGCGAATACACCCCTGTTCGTCGTTGGGCCGTTATCGTTCGGCGAACGGCGAAGAAGAAGAGAAATAGTAAACAAACAGTGACAGATAATTTCCATTCAGTATCTTTGTACAAGTTTGCGAATAAAGACACGTTGTAAGAAGTACGCCTTCGAGTTCCGTTTATTTTCGCGTGATTTCCCTGCGGTTTCGTGGTCTCTGCCCCCTGTCCGCCAACAAGTTTGAGCCATCGATCGACGATTTTCTTCACCAAAACCGTTTTAGAGATGACCTTTTCTCTTTTCTGTTGACTGCTATCACATGCCAATAATGAAGGAACCCACAAGTAGCATATATCGTCGGATTCCTGCAATAGGGGCACAACTCAAAATTTGTCATTTTTGAGATTTTGATGGCAAATGATGAAAAACTATGTAAACTTTCATCTCACAAATACGCGTTCTGAAATTTGATAAGAAACGCGAGAATTATGCATTTTTATCAATTTTCCGCAATAAAGGCACAACTCAAAATCAGTTTGATTTTTCAATAGTCGTTGAAAAATAGTAACCGAAAATTTATGAAACAGATAGTTCTTCAGTCCCTCTCCATGATACAACAATCAAAATTCGTTTACTTTTGTCAAATGATGAGAGAAATAAGTGAACTTGCAGAAGGTGCTTCAAGATTGCCAATTTTCAAACGCTCATTCTGAAAATTCACATATTTTGAGTTGTGCCCCTATTGCAGGAAACCGCGATATGAGCAGTGTGCGAAGGGTGTTTTAATTTTCTTATATTGATTACCTACCTTGATACCTTGTTGGCTACAAAGTAACTTTACTCCAACGCCGAGCGTATAGTAGAGCACCATCTTCGTCGGTCTTGGGCGATGTTCCTCCAGTTTCCCCGAACGTGTAGGGATCGTAGATATTCTTCACCCGCGTGCAGCCAGCGAGTTCGCGGCCGCCCACGAAGTCGCGTACCTCTACCGGGTTCTCTGCTGAATATTGTTTTCGCTATTCTTTCTTCCGACATTCGCACTACGTGTCCAGCCCACTGAAGTCTACCGCATTTTATACGTTTCACAATATTCGCATCTTCGTACACTTGGTACAACTCGTGATTCATGCGTCTGCACCACACTCCATTTTCTTGTTTCCCATCGACAATTGTCCGCAGCACTTTGCGCTCAAAAACTCCAAAAGCTTTTCGGTCTACCTCCGTGGACGTTAACGCTTCGTGACCGTAGAGGGCAACCGGAAGAATCAGCGTCTTATACAGAGCGAATTTTGTTTGCGTTTGCAAGTTACGGGACCTAAGCTGGCTACGCAATCCGTAAAAGGCCCTATTCGCAGCTGCAATATGCCTTTTCACTTCACGGGAAACATCATTGTCACATGTCACAAGTGTTCCAAGATAAACAAATTCTTCAACAACTTCAAACTCTTCCCCATCAATCACTACCTCAGCACTAACACCACTAGGCCTGCTTCTGTCTCTACTCGCTATCATGTACTTCGTCTTGGTAGAGTTAATCGTCAAGCCTATCCTCGCTGTCTCTCTCTTCAGAGGAGCATAAGCTTCCTCCACTGCCCTGCGATCGATGCCGATGAGATCAATATCGTCCGCAAACCGAGGAGCGACCGTGTGATGATAGAGCCATTCCTCTGCACGCCTGACCTCCTAATCGCTCCTTCGAGTGCAATGTTGAACAATAAATTTGAAAGAGCGTCCCCTTGCTTCAATCCATCCAAGGTCACAAACGACGTAGACACATCGTCCGCGATCCGAATACTTGATTTTGATCCACCCAGCGTTGCGCGTATCAGTCTAATTAGTTTCGCCGGAAAACCATGTTCTAACATTATCTGCCAAAGCTCATTTCTTGTCACAGAATCGTACGCTGCTTTAAAATCAATGAACAGATGGTGAGTCTGCAAGTTATATTCCCGAAATTTATCTAGGATCATCCGCAGGACAAACATTTGTTCCGTCGTTGTGGGTAATTCTTCATCCTCCCAAATCTTTATAATAACCTGGTGGATTGATGTAGCTGCTCGCTTCCGTGCTTAACCCTCTAATACCCAATCCCGCCTTTAGGCGGGGTATAGTTTGAGCATTTTTGTAATTTTTGTTTCGTGGAAAATCAAATTATTTATATTTTTGGCTGATATTTAGGACTGTTCTGTATATCTCAAAATGGTTTTTGATGTATTTTAAAGCGTATTTACATTTTTTAAAAATCATTGAAAAATTGATGTTTTAGTCACCTTTTAAAAGTCATTGTTTATTTTGTGTTGAATCGCTACAATTGGCTTCTTTAGCGTTGTTGAGATAATTTCATATTCTGAATCTGCATGCAAAACTGAGCCGAAATCCAAATTTTCATGAGTTTTGAAGCCCGGGAACCTATTTGAAAATCAGTTTGAAGTTAGTATGGGAACGATTTGTCGAATCACCCCTCGTCGCATTTTGTACTGGGCGGAGCTGTCAAGCAGTTGCCCAGCTGTCAAATCAATACATTTTTCCTAATTTAAAAACCCAATTACCATATTTTAAACTTTTTCCAAATCATTCTATCTTTTTTTAATAGTTTAAGGGAATCGAATACACTCTAAAATTATTTTCCTTAAAATTACAGGGCAAATAAAATTTTCTGTGAAAAAATTTAAAATAATAATATTTCAACAATAATCATAAAATCTCCGTTCCCCAAATTGGCTTCCAGGAAAAATATAAAAGTGTGGGGATGTTCAAAAATAAAAATTAGAAAAATCAAAATCTGAAATTCACGAAATCGGGAATTACACTAAATCCTTTTTTTACACGACTTTTTTTACGCGATTTTATTTTGCACGATTTTTTTACGCGATTTTCTCGAAGTTACGCGACTTTTTTTTACGCGATTTTGGTTATTTGCGGAGGGCAAATCGCGTAAAAAAAGATTTCCCATTGATTTTTTTACGCGATTTCACGAAGTTACGCGAACTTTTTTTACACGATCTTTTTTTGCGCGGACGCATCCATCGCGTAAAAAAAGGATTTAGTGTAAAAAAGAATCATCTTCCAAAACATGTTTAAATCGATTTTAGATGACGAAAAATGATATTTAGATCAAAATCAAAAATTTGGGTATTAGAGGGTTAAGAAGTTCGACCGGGATCTCGTCCTTCCCAGCAGCCTTGCTGTTTTTCAGCTCCTTATGGGCCTTTTTAATCTCATCCAGTGTTGGTGGTTTCACTGCTTGACTCTTATCCATTATGTTAATCCTGTTCCTGGGTGCTCCTTCGCTGCTACCATTCAACAAATCTTCGAAGTGCTCCTTCCACCTGGCTACCACCATTGTTTTGTTTGTCAGCAAATTTCCTTCCCGGCATTGTATATGGCGGGCACTGGCGCAGTCTTGTGCCGCGCGCCATTGACAGTTGCATAAAACCTCCGCATATCGTTCCTGTCCATACTTTCCTGCGCTGCAGCAATAACACTCTCTTCATGTTGCCGTTTTTTCTGTGGTGGATTCGTTTCTCTTCTGCTCTTGCAACCCTGTACCGCTCTCTGTTCTGCCGAGTACCGGTCACTAGCATGACTTCTGGCGGCACTCTTTTCGTTCGTCACTCGTTGGCAGTCCTCGTTCTGCGAATAATTGATTTCCTGCGAATTCCTGCGAAATTGAGTCCTGCGAATTGATCATTACTTGTCCTATCTTTTTGCACAGTACGTACGAAGTGGAAACTAGCCATAATGTCGAAATGTTGTGATAACGTATACGTAGTATGACTTAATGCAAGCTTTAAAGTTTTTTGACCGCTATTTGGCTACATAGGAATTATCAGAGTGTTACATCTGTTTGTCTGTGTTAAGAGCATAAAGCATAGGAATGGATGCAAAGCAAATATTCTTGTCTATAATATGAAGACTGCTTCATCTGTTCATACGGGTGCATTATAAAACAAAAGATTGCTGCGCTTTTAATTTTGTTTCTTATGTAATTTTTATTAGAAGGGAGTCCGTATAAAAAATAATACTTATAGCACTGTGACCCTATGTTGTTTGATTTTTTTTCTGGAGTTCTGCCATCGTTTTTTTCCTGAGTTTTCATTATGATTTTTTTTTGCTTTTCAAATGTTTTAAAAGATTGCGTATAAAATAATCTAATACTGCCTTGGTGATCACGACGTTTACGCAACGGTTTACGCTGTTTAGTGAATTCCCTTTATGTTTCTACGATGCCTTAAGTTCTGATTTTTTAAAGTTGGTGGTATATGGGAAGATTCAAATCTTACGTCCATCGTTTTTCGGGATTTCTAGACCCCCCCTCCCCCCTCTGTCACGCACTTTTCCTATACCCAATACACGTACCGTCACATTTTTCTAGACCCCCCCTCCCCCAAATGTTTGACGTAATTTTTGAACGTTCCCTATGGAGAAATCTAGGAATTATAGTTAAATTTTCTCAAGAAATGAGCGACCGAGTTGTTTTTTTTTTATTAATTCTTGTGGAAAAGTTTTCATTAAAAATTTAGACGTTTCGGCCAAACTTGGTTGATAATATGTAGTTAAAGCTCTATATATCAATCGCTACCTCTTGGATAATTTCCAGCAGAATCGGTATGTCTTGAATCCATCAAAACAGTGTTACTCAGGAGCAGCCACAGGAAAGAGAGGGTTAACGGAGCAAAATATTCGGCCGATCCAACAACGACCACCATTCGAGTCCAATATGTCTTTTTTGTTTGCAAATCGTGTGTTTTTCTATTTATACAATCGTTTGTTGGTCCTCGTGGTACGGAAGTGAAACGGAGCTTTTCCGAATGCCCAGCAATGGTTCATCAGGAGTATTATCGTAGTATATTTTCCATATAATGGTCCATCATCGGTTCTCTATACTGTGGGACTATAGATATACATATCTACCACTAGCAGCTATCAATATATCGTGTGCGAGCCACGATGAAGAAATATCCTACTGGCAAGCCGACCGACCACCATCAGCCAGGCTCAATCAAGTCAGTCGGTGTCGGGTGCGTAATCGGTACGGACGGGTCAAAAGGTGCTCCTGATAAATTTACGGAACGTGATACAAATCAAAGGCAAATAATAATATCGCGTCGAAACACATGGCGAATGTCGTTGATGCAGACTTCCAATTCTAATTCGAAGTTTGATGAAATTACGATTTTTTAAAAAAGTGCTTGAAACAAGTCGTGTAGCGCAAAAAAAAAATCCCAACCCTGTGGAGCTCTCGTTGTCGTTGGTTGCCAAAGTAAAAACTGTTCGTAAATAAAATTGGAATTTCAATTTTTGAATTAATTGAAACGAAATAAATATTCACAGACTGTGTCTATGTACCTAGACCGGCAGGAGAGAGTAGTGGTTTCGGTGACAAAGAAATATACAAAGTGTCATATTGTTTGTACCAAAACGTGAATGAAAATTGGTGCTGTAAAAATTCATAGCATAGCTTTAAAAAAAAGTGTGAAAAGTAAAAACAAAGAGTTCAAAGTTACAAAATATCGTTAGTAATTAGTGAATCAAATGGGAAAATTGAAATTGATCACTCGTCAATTGCAACTTAGCAAACATCAAAACATCTAATCGCCAAATATTGAAATAAATGTTGCTCAGATTAGCATTCGGTGATATTGTTTGAATAGTACAGAGCATGAAAATCACAGTTTGCATGACATGGCCGGTAATAATCGAGTTATCATCAGTGCACTATAGTTTCATCTCCAAGCGTAACAGGTGAGTGTAGCTCATATTTTCGGGGCCCAACGCTAACAAAGCGGGTAGTATTTTTTATCTAGTCTTACAGTCTATAGCGTATGCATACACTACATGTGATGAATTCGGGAGAAAACAAAGTGTGTTTTTTTCAGCCAGTGATGTGCTCAAGTTAAGAGTAAACGGTATATACCTAGAATATTTGGAAAACATCAAAGGCTTCAAATCCCGAATGCAGTGATGCAACACGTCGTTAGTGATTCGTAAGGTAGTTTAACCAATAGTGGATTCCTCAGCGGGACATAAGCATGAGCTTGAGTGACTATCAGTGCTGAAAATATCATTTAGACATATCTAGATTCAATCACTGACTGCTCATTTCAGAAGTTGAACCTGAAAATACGAAATATGAAAAACTTGTGCCTGTTAGACCAATTCTTCAAGAAAGTCACGGAAAAACCGCTTTCACTTTAATATTTAAGTACCGTATGCGTGATAAGGTTTGCACCATCGTTAAATAAAATTCCAGTTTTACTTGTGAAGACAATGTATTGGTTTTATTTGCAGGCATTTAAGCTATAACTCATATCATAGTAGGCTGTGAATAAAAAGTGTTGATTTTCTTAGTTTAACACTTGCATAATTACTAAGTGGCAACCTAGCTCGTGATTTGTCCACGCACAAATGTTGAAAAGTATCCGTGGTAGTGTCAAAACCAAGATTAACAATTTTTAAATTTATTTTTTTATTTTGACATTGCCTAATGGTGTAGACATTGACACATAAACAAAAGTTATAATAACTATTGATTCTGGAATTTGGTACGGATCGATAGTTTTTCGGAAATCGAAAAAAACGGAGGTTGCGTTCGGGCAAATTCAAGACTTTATTATATGGCGCTACTCGTAGCTCCTGGATGCCATTGGTAATAATGTAAGTTTTTTTTTCTATGGTCGAAGGATCATAAAGGCCACCGTAATTTTCCTTTTCGATATGCCATGCCGTTAAGTCGCTGATTTCGCGTTTCTTTGCCATTTTCCTCATTGAGCGCATATAATTCACCCAAATCTTATTTTTGGTGGCAGCGATAGCTTTCTTAATCCATGTTAACCTTGGACGACCAGTGGACACCTTCGGGAATAGTTGGCCTTGTTTTTTTCGGTCTAAGACTGTTTTACGGTTCTCCTGAACACTCCTGAAATGTCCTTTTTTACATTTGCGCGTAGACAAGTCCCGACTACCGCTGCTACCCCTTCATGGTGCAAATTTTAAACTTAAGAAATCGGATTTTTTTACCCGCAACCTACTGTGATATGAGTTAGAGCTTACGTGCATGCAATAAAAACCAAGACATTGTCTGTACAGGTGGTATGGGTACCTTATTTGTACGATGGTGCAAACATTATCACGCATACGGTAAATGTCATCGACTACCTTCGAAAACTACCGATATTCATCATGAATATCAAATGGATTTTTTTTAAAGATAGTCGATGACTTACAGGGTGCGACAGGAAAAAATGCGAAAAGTTCAAGGCACTATTACACGCTAAATATAGGATATATATGTGTATTTTTTCATGACAGTGTATCAGTCAATGTCTATATTCTAGCACTGAAAAATAAAAATGAACATATTTGATGTTTAACATGTGATAATGTAGGCCTAATAAGCGGATATCAATAAACTGCGCGCCCAATGGTCATTAAACAAAATGACTATAACAGTCACAAAATTAGCTCAAATTCGATGAACAACCAGACCACACTGATCCAGATCCATGTAGTGTCACATACCAGATGAAATAAGTACATATATTTGATGATATTGTAGAGAAAATCAAAAATTTTATTTTATCAGATGCGAAATTTAGCGACCTGTGCGATTTTTTGCGGTTTGAAAATTCTGGTTGTCTTCATCTTCAGGCGCCGCCCTGTAAAGGTTAGTGACCAAAATGGAAAAAATTTTAATTAGCTTTTCAGAAAACTAGCCTATTATAGATCATGGAACGTTGAAACATAGATTGGTTAATGTCAAATGGACGAAAATGAGGTTTGAAGTTGAAAAACACTTTCGCATTTTTTCCTGCCGCATACTGTACTTACCTTACCGATCAGACTACGACCTGAGTGACCTCTGCTGTGCATAGGAGTCGTCTCCATTCTACTCCATTCTACTAGCTGTGTGTCTCCAGCTCCGCACTCTGCGAAGGATCCGCAGATCGTCCTCCACCTGAGAACCATTTTAGTCGGGTTGCTATCCGACATCATGATGTGGACGATGGTTGGTTGTCTCAGCAGCCGATGCGGTTCGTAGTTCATTCGCCTTCTCCAATTTCCGTTTTCCATCTGCACTCCGCCGTAGATGGTACGCAACATGTTCGGTTCGAAAACTCCAATGGAGTTTCGTTTGTCGTTTTGTCAGCGTTTTGTAGATAGCTAACTTCATGCGACGGCGAACTTTGTTGATCGTAGAGTTCTGCGGAGTCCAAAGTAAGCTCGATTTCCTGCCACAATGTGTCTGTTTCTCTGCTGGTTACATTCGTGTTTATCCCCGCTATCCTTATTACACCCTCTAAAGCAATATTAAACAGCAAGCACGAAAGACCACCACTTTGCCGTAACCCTCTAAGAGATTCGAAGGGACTCAAAAGTGTCCCTGATACTCGAACTACGCACATCACTTGATCCATCGCTTACTGGAGTAACGCAGTACATTTCATGGCCAAAAAGTTTTAACACGTTTTAATAGTGTAATATGTAGGTAATAGCGATGAAATTGTGAATTTTGATATTGAGAACACATTTAGGATTATACAGGGTGTCTACTACCTGGAAAAACCTGGAAAACCGGGAATCCTCAGTGAATTTCATTTAACAGGGAAAACCTGGAATACTCAGGGAATATCTTGAGCAATCAGGGAAATTTTACTCCGATAAAAGATAACATTGGGTCGTATGAATAAATAAAAACCTGGTAGTAAAAATCCATGTAGAAATTTCGCTACAAGGATTTTTTCGTCAGGGTTTCTTTCTGAAACATCTTTAGAATTACCTCCTGGAATTGTCTCTCAGGATTTCTTATTGAATTCCTTCCGAATTTTTGACGCTATTTTTCTTGGTATTCCATTTTGATTTTTTCTGGAAAGGTATACTTCAAGATTCCTTCCAGGATTCCTGAATTCTAACCGATTTGTCCTGGATTTTTTCACGGGGATGCTATTTCTTTCCGTAGTTCCTCCAGTGTTTTGCTCAAAGAAATCTTCGTAGGATTTCTGCCAGAATTTCTTCGAGATGTTCTTCCTGGTCTCCTACAGGAATATGTTAAATGTTTTCGCAAGGTTTACTTTGATGTTTTACCTGAGATTTCTCTCGGAGTATCTCCTGGAATCTCTCTCAGAAGATTCCTTCCGATGTAGGTCATGAGATGCTTCTCAGAGTTTTTCTGAATTTACCCTGGACTTTCTCCTAAGGTTTTTTTCCCAGAGTGCCTTCTGGGATTTCCACAGGAGTTATTGCTGATATTTCTCACTGAATTCTTCTCTTGCATTCTATTCAGAGCCAAGATTTTCCTTGTAGTTGTACCAGATTTCTGGCAATGATCCACCTGAGATTTTTTTTACAGATATTCTCTGCATTATTCCCAAATTTCTTCCAGGAATCTTTATCAGAAATTATCCCAAGATTCTGGATACTCCTTTAGGGATTTCTCCGAAAATTATTGCAGGGATTCTTCTACAGGTTTTCCTCAGAATGTCTCTTGAGATAACTTACGAAAAACCTTATAGGAAGTTCCAGGAGAAATATTCGAGGGAATTCAAATAAAATCTTGCGAAAAACTCCGCAAAGTGTTATTGAAGAAAACTCGACAGGAACTTCAAGAGAACCGGAGATAAAATGAGACACCTCGAAAAAAGTTCTAGGTAATAGTATTCCCGAGAAGAAATATTAAGGACAACCAAGGAGGAATTCTGAATACCTCATGGGATCTTGAAAGTAGCTACGGACGCAGTTCCGCGAGGAAAACAAGAGAAATATCTGAAAACTATCGGTAAAAAACCCGATATAAACTATTGGATAGTTATCCCGGAAAACCATTAAAAAAAGACACGGACACATTGGCTTCAGCCGTCGGCTGTACCGATTGAACGATACTTAACACGGAGTGGCTACGGATAAGAAGCTATTCTCGTGAAAAATTTCATCGCTCGGAGTGGGAATCGAACCCTCATCCATCCGGACTCTAACCGCATGGCTACGAGGCTAAACCAATGACATTCTTGAAGAAACTTTGAATAGTTTTGGGTAGATCTTCAGGAGGAATCCAGCGAGAATCTCTGGAAGTATATCGGAAAACTTTTGAAAGTAATATCGGGACGTACTCAAACAGATATCTCGTGAAAGAATCTTGCGGAAAGCCAGGAAGTTACTTTGTAAGAAGTTCCAGGAACTACGCTCAGAAATCTTGAAAGATTTTTGAAGAGCAGGGGAACTTACGTATTTTGGACAGTTTTGTTCTCTTTGTCATGTTTTTTTTTTTAAACCTAGGTTTCAGCTGTTGAACTCAGAGTTGGCACAAAATCCATCCTAACCAAGCTGAATATGATCAAGTTTCAGGCAATTTGGCCGACATAAAACCCTCATGACGAAGAGAACCAACCTGCCGTTGATACCCTAAGTCATTCTTTATATTATTTTTAGAAAATTTGGGTTATTTTTTGAATAAACTTTTAAAATTTCATCTGGAAAATTCAGGGAATTTCATTTTGAGCTATGAGTAGACACCCTGTTATAAAAAGCTATATTAATCTACGTAATGATCAAAAATGATTTCTCATAACTTCTCTAAGCGCAACGTATGTTTTCACCTCCAGAAATGACTTAATTATTATTTTAGTGCAGAGAACTGAAAAATAATTGTATTTTCATAAAATATATTGTTTGGAAACAACGGCCACCTCGTTTCAGAGTGATTCCAAGGATCCTAGGGGTGCACATTGTTTCCAGAAGCCCAGGTTTGGGATCAATCATTTTGAACCTGAAAAGTTGATTTTTGAAGTTTATTGTCTGCGATGAAGTTGTATGGTATGTTGGAATCCTTCTTTTGAAAGATGATACTAATGTGATTAATCCTTTTAGAAGTGTGAGTGATTTTTTTCCATAAATATGGAAAGTTTTTAGGTCTTCAACAAAGTTGAAGGAAATGTGATTATTAGGCAACTTGAACAACTTTTTGTTCTATCTGCTCAATTTTTAGAGATATGAGCAATTATTTATGAACGAGTCCACAAACGAAACTCAAAACCTAATCACGGATTTTGAAGTCTACGGAGTATGCATATGATGAGCGAAGCCGTGTGGAACACATCAGTTTTTTTTTAATAACACAAGGAATTTTAACATAATTGTACACATAAAAGTATGTTTGTAGAGTACTGAGTGAATAACTCAATGAATTTAGCTATCAAAAAAATCTATGTGAAAATATATTCTTACGGTGCTACGCATAGTGAGCTCTTTATTTGAGTTGTTTTTGATTTTTTTTATAAATCAATTTGGAACACAACACTTCTAGCTACATAAAATTACTAGGGCATTGCATACATTCAGGCGTTTATCGGTGTATTGGAGATTTCTGACCAAATTTACAATATTGATTCCAGTTCATAAAACACATTTCGTTAAGATATTTAAGACCAGAGATATATCCTACTACAGTGAATCAAAATTCAACCATCGCGCAACAATAATGGCACTGTCGCAACCTGTATTTGTTGCGACATTCCACCCGATGCGACATAAAATTGTCCCAACTAGAAAATAATAGGATAAACATCGTACACCAAGAGTAGAGATTTTTCAGCCTTGCGTTGCGATTTTCGAACGGTAACTTCGAGTAGGTAAACACTGCAACTCTGCTGATGATCTATCATCAAACAGTTTCGACTTTGGGTTTGTAATAATTGATTATGCACGAGTTGAAAAGTACGCAACAAATTCAGCTTCCGTTTTGTCTGCAACAAAAATTTTCGAGATCATGTCATTATCTGTTAACGACCTGTCTACCGAGAATAAGTGACCTTTCGTTGAAAAAATAGTCGAACCAAGTTGTGCAGCAAATTGTTTGAAATATCAAAAATTTTTATGTTTCCAAAAAGTTCCATATAAACTCGGTGTTTGGACTAAATGCTATCGGTGCAGGACCCTACCGTCATCTACCACTACATCTTATATGCACTTCAATATTTACAATGTATAATGTATCTGTAACACAACGTAGCCTAAGTTAAACGTAGTTATGTGCTGTGATCTGTTCTTTAAGAAATAAATATGTAGAACGAAGTTTATAATCACTTTGTCGTCCGAAATCGAGCCTTCCACCTACCACTTGCTCGATCACTCGGTTTTAATGAAATTGATTGAAGTTCATATGTATAGTTTTGATCTGCGCTTGACTTTTTCTCAACAACAGATTGAAGAATCATAGTTATAAGCTAAACTATACAACGCCTGTCTCACTATCAAAGTAACTTGCGGGTACCCATTCTCTTGCGATTCATAAAGGATATGCCTTATATTTTATTGTAATTTTGTCCAGATCGTGGAATATGAAAACTTGTGGATACAGTTTTTGGATGCTTAAAATGTTTGAAAATTGACAAGAACGTAACTTTCAAATCTCTTCTGTAAGAGAGTAAAATAAATGAAACTAGGTGCAATTTTTTGTTTAATTGATACACCTTAATTAGGAGAAGTGGTTAACATACTCAATAACATACTCAATTATATATTTTTTTCAAACTGTCGATATTTCGATAAATTGAAGTACTGACGATGAGTTATGATGCAAATAGTTATGAAGAAAATCGTCAAATTAAGGCATTTGTTCTTAAAAAAATATGCATCTCAAAGTGTTAATTGACTGCCATATGATGAAGCATTACATCATTCATCTTCAAAAAATATTAGACTTTGGAATACCGGCTTATGACCAGGAATTTGGTCCATTTACGCCTCTGTACATCGTCGCCTTGATCAATCGTACCAGTTTATCCGGGAATCCGTAATCGTGCATAATCTGCATAATCTAGTTGGGCTCGATCGGTTGTATCACACTCCGATTTGAAATCAATGAACACGTGATGTGTGGGCACGTTGTATTCGCGGCATTTCAGCAACACCTGGCGGCTGCCGAACATCTAGTCCGTTGTAGTGCGTTCATCCATAAATCCAGCCTGATATTACCCCATGAACTCTTGCAATCGGTGATAGACGGTGGCATAAAATTTGAGAGAGTATCTTGTAGGCAGCGCTCAGTAGTGGGATCGCCCGATAGTTCCTGCATTCCAACTTGTCGCCCTTTTTGCAGATGGGATGCAAACCACACTCCCCCCCCCACCCTTCTCTTTTTTTTTTTTTTTTTTTTTTATAGAATGAGGAAACCTGTTGGTTAGCAACACCGTAGGAAAACCACATTCTGCACTACCTGACCTTGCTCCGCGGCACGCCCGTTAGGGATTACTTCGTAGAGGAGGGGGGGGACTGTGCTTTCGCACTCTCGCTCATCTGTCAGCCATCACACTCGGCATATCTCTAGGGGGCCAACTCGACTAACTGTTGGTCGGCCCGCCATTTCCTTTGGAGGTGGAGCACGATTGTGGATACCGTGTTCGACACGACATTCCACTCGTCCACCCCCGTACACATCCTCTCAATAATGTTATCGGGAGTAGTATCCCTGCCGCATACCTCTAACATGCTCGACCTCTGCTCCGCAAAACGCGGGCACTCGAAGAGTACATGTTCCGCCGTCTCCGCCCTGTTTGCACACTCCGGGCATGAGGGTGAGTTTGCATGCCCGAACCTGTGCAGGTACCACCTAAAGCACCCATGGCCCGACAGAAATTGTGTCAGGTGAAAGTTCACTTCGCCATGGGGTCTACACGTCCACCGGGACACGCTCGGTATGAGCCTGTGTGTCCACCTACCCTTTGTTGAAGAGTCCCAGACTCTTTGCCATTTCACCATAGACGAAGTTCTGGCGTTTCGTCGCGCGCCTCTCGTACCTCTTTCATCGTAGCACTCAACATCCTCGGCCAACACCAGTGCTATCGGCATCATGCCCGCTAACACGCATACCGCGTCTTTCGAGACAGTCCGGTATGCACTGGCCACCCTGAGGCACATCAGCCTATGTACACTCTCCAGTCGGTCAACATTCCTCTGCAGCTTGAGCGCGTTCGACCATGCGGCGGCGCCATACCGTAGTATGGACACCGCGACTGACGCGAGCAGCTTCCGCTTACTCGAGACAACTGCCGAACTGTTTGACATCATCCTAGACAATGCCATAACCGCTACACTCGCCCTCTTACAAGCATACTCGACATGACTACTGAAGCTCAACTTGTCGTCGACCATGACTCCAAGGAGCTTCAGTGAGCGACAGGACTCGATCGAGCACCCGCCCGTGGTGACCACTGCCTGCTGTGCAGACTGGCGGTTGTTCACCACCACCACCTCTGTCTTGTGGTGTGCGAGTGTCAGTTGCCTCGACCTCATCCAGCCCTCCACTATGTCAATCGCATGCGCTGCCGTCAATTCCACCTCTTCGAGCGACTCACCGTATACCACCAGGGTAATGTCGTCGGCGAAGCCAACCAACTTTACTCCCGGTGGTAGTGCTAGCCTCAGTACTCCATCATATGCCGCGTTCCACAGTACCGGACCCAAGATGGATCCTTGCGGTACACCTGCAGTGACATTGTACTGTTTTTGGCCTTCCTCGGTGTCGTAAATCAGCACCCTGTTCTGGAAGTAACTACCCAGAATACGCCTTAGGCCAGCCGGGACCCCTAAGCGAGATATGGCGCTCTCTATGGCGGCCCAGCTTACACTATTGAAGGCGTTTCTAACGTCTAGCGTTACGATCGCGCAGTACCGTATGCCTCTCCTCTTTTTCTGCAGCGCAATTTCGGCCAATCCAGTCACCGACCTAATGGCATCCACTGTCGATCTACCTTTGCGAAACCCGTACTGGCTGTCTGATAGCCCCGCGTTGTCCGACCTCTCGGTATAGACCAATAACCTTGACAGAATGATCCGCTCCAGGAGTTTCCCGGCCGTGTCCAGGAGGCAAATTGGTCTATAAGCCGACGGGTCGCCTGGTGGCTTCCCGTGCTTGGGCAGTAGAACCAACTTTTGCCTTTTCCACCTCTCCGGAAACTCGCCTCTATCCAAGCATCTCTGCATAGCCGATCTGATCATGTCAGGGCTAGCCTCGATGGCCGCTTTGATAGCCACCGTCGGAATGCCATCCGGGCCCGGGGCCTTGTTCAGCTTAAGTGATTTCGCAATTGCGGCTAACTCCTCATTCGTCACTGGGGGAACCTCACTCGGACCAGGATGGTCTTGTGGTGTGGGTGCCCATGGTCTCACCTCGTGGTGCGGGAACAACGTTTCCACGATCCTCTGCAGCATCGCGGGAGAGCGTTCCGGTGGTGCAGATGTGCCTTTCGTTTTGCACATGACTACGCGGTACGCATCACCCCAGGGGGTTGTGTTGGCCGTCTGACAGAGATCGTTGAAGCACGCCCGCTTACGCGCCTTGATCTCTTTGTTCAGTGCCAACTTTGCCGCCCTGTATGCCACCTCTCGCTCCGCTCTCGACTCATCGGTCCGGGCTCTCTGCATCCTTCTCCTTGCCCTGTGGCAAGATGCACGGAGCTCCGCGATTTCTTGACACCACCAGTACACCGGTCTTCGTCCATTCCTGGGTATGGATCGCCTCGGCATTGCCGCATCACACGCTCGTCTCAAGGTACCAACTAGACCGTCGCTAGACAAGTAGTCTGTATTCTGCTCCATGAGCATCCACTCCACAAATGCTGGCTTATCGAAACTCGAGGTTAGCCATCCTCGGTGAGTGTCGGTTATCCTCGACTGCTGCCGTCTACCGCCCTGTTCGATACTGTATCGAATCGCCAGGTGATCACTATGCGTGTACCCGTTATCAACTCTCCAGTCTGAGCTAGGGTTAAGCCCTGGGCTCCAGAAGGTCACATCAATGATGGACTCCGCACCGTTTCTGCTAAAAGTGCTTACACTGCCGACATTCGCGATCTCAACGTTCAATCCCGCCATAGCTTCGAGTAGAGCCCAACCTCTCTCGTTCGTAGAGCGACTGCCCCACTCGACCGCCCACGCGTTAAAGTCCCCACCGATGACCAAGGGGCTCAGTCCAGCTAGAGCGCTTGACAGCGAATCTAGCATGGACGAGAACTGACCTATCGGCCACCTAGGTGGGGCATAGCAGCTGCAGTAGTAGACTCCGCCGATCTTCGCAATCGCGAAGCCCTCGCACGTCGTGGAGATTATCTCCTGGACCGGGTACCGACCGGTCGTACAGATCGCCGCTTTCTTGGCCTTATCCGCAACCCAGTTCCCGTTATTGGGGGGGATGCGGTATGGGTCCGAAAGAAGCGCGATGTCTATACTCGACTCCGAGGCGGATTGCCACAACAGCTGCTGCGCGGCTTCACAGTGATTCAGGTTCAACTGCGTGACTTGCGTCATTTTCGGCCGTTACGTCCACTTATGCTTGGGCACTTAGGCCCACCCGTCACATGGCCCTTGTTCGTCGTGCAAATCAGACACTTTGGCGCCGATTTACACTCCCTGACGAAGTGGCCTTCTACTCCGCATCTTCTGCAGAGCTTGCTCCTATCCGGGCCTTTGCATGCCCACGACTTGTGGCCTCGTCCGAAACACCTGAAGCACACTTCCGGCGGCTCACATACACTGAGCGGGCACTCCGACCATCCGACTTCGACCATGCCCTTAGCAGTCGCTTTCTTCGCTTCCCCGACTGGAAGCTTGATCGTCGCGATCTGCATACCTGCTGGGCCTCGCCTCATGCGGATCGATGCGCATGGCGCGTCCACATTACACTGCTGTTTAAGAACAGCAGAGAGCTCCTCCGCGGTGGTGATCTCATCCAAGTTCTTACACTGGATGGTCGTCTCCGGCGTCAGAGCCCTCACCCGCACTTTTTCACCAAGCACCTCCTGTGCTAGAGCCGTGTAGGAAGAGCCCTTGTTAACGGCATTCTTCTTCAGCTCTAGCATCATCTCTCCAGTCCTAGTGCGCCGGATGCTTTTAACATCCGCACCTAGTCCCGAGAGACGAACCTCGCTCCGCATAGCCCGCAGCACCTCTGCGTAGCTATTGCCCTCTGCTTTGAGCACCAGTGCGTCGCCTTTGGTACGCTTACGCGCAGGCTTCGCCTTGGTTTTGCTCAAAACCTTCTCCCTTTCTACGCGCCCGCGCTTGCCAACCGTGATCCAAGGGTTCACCTTCCCTTGGACCGGTTGGTCACTGCTACCGCTCTTAGCAGTCTCGCCTCGGGGTTTCGGCTCTTTGCCCCGAGCCCGTTTCGCGACCGGCTTGGCGTTGCTCGCACTACGCGGGCGTTTGCCACTCACCGGCCGCTCCTCGTCCATCGATCTCGGCCGTTTGGTCTGGGCCGAGATTTTTCCGCTCTCTGCAGCCCCACCTGGCTGCACCTTGCACACACTCTCCGTGGAGGAGCGGTCCGTTTGCGTGGACCTCTCCTCTCTACCCGCACTACGATCAAACAGGAGATCGTACTCCCTCCGGGCCTGGGCGACCGAATCGCGGAGCCTCAGCAGACCTTTTTTAAGGTCTTTGCTGATGTTGTTCCGCCCACTGGTGTATCCGATCAGCTCGTCGAGCTGTTCGGAGACCACC
Source organism: Aedes albopictus (assembly GCF_035046485.1). Lineage (NCBI taxonomy): Eukaryota > Metazoa > Arthropoda > Insecta > Diptera > Culicidae > Aedes > Aedes albopictus. Next base: position 289,436,018 of record NC_085137.1, read on the forward strand.
AGCAGCTTCGGAAGTCCATCCCTATTGCGAGTCAGCGCACGCGTGAGCTCGGCTCCACTCATCTGCGTGTCCTCTATTGCCGACCCGACCCTCGGAGTGCCGTACTCCGACACTTGCGGGGATTCTACCCTCGACGCCTGCGTTGGTGATCTGACCAGTCCGCTTTTCGCGAACGGGTTGATCACCTCACCCTCCACGTTCTCAGATTCCCTAATTAGATACGTCTCCATCACTGCTGTAAGGGTCCCCCTTAGAGCCGCTATCCCTCACTGCCACTGAAGTAGTCGCCCAAGGATCCCGGTGGTTATCTATGCAAGCAGGGAGGCCACCCACGGGTTGGCACAGGCCCTTATGGGACCTGAGCTCAGAGCCAGGATCAGCGCAAATCAGGATACTTCAACTGAACCTACCTCCACCCAGTTAGTTTCCTAAGCTGGATACAGTTCGGGAACGTACTCTAAGGCCTTGCCAAGGTTTTATGGGACGGAAGGCGGCTCCGACATTAGCCCATCCGTCGTTTCAGGTCAGTGTCACCCGGCCCTACTAAGAGGATAGAATGCCGTCACCACCAGCACTCCTCTACTCCGCGGTCCTCTTAGAGTGTACCATCTCGTTGACCAGTATCGTCGCGCGCCAGTATATCGTAATCAGGAGCTTACTGACATCGCTCCTGATGTGCCCGAGGCACCCCTGACTAGGCTATGGCACTTTGGAAGCGGTGCCGGTTCGCTTGAACAGGGTTGATGCTTCCGGATGTGTGGTATTTCTGAAGAGGCCCAGCAGAGCCCACTGCTGAACCCCCGCCACGCCTAGGCAAACCCCGCTTGAACAGTTCGTGTGCAGCGCACATGATGCTCGGTCACCTTGCGATGCCAAAGGTGGTGAGTCCTCACTGATGTTAGAACATGCTTCGCTTAAGAAACGCCATCTTAAGCTCCCACCGACCCACCCTTCTCTTAGTAATGACCCAGTGTAGTGCTCTCACCAGTGCTTCTCCACCGTATTTGAGAAGCTCGCTTGGTAGTTAATCTGCTCCAGCGGCTTTGTTATTTTTTAACCGGCCAAACTCCTTCTCAATCTCTCGAAGGTTAGTGGCTGGAAATCTTTCGTCCTGCACACGTACTACTAGATCTGTTACAACGCCACATTCGGTGCTTGCAACGTCGCCATTGATGTGCTCTTCGTAATGCTGCCGCCACTTCTCGACCACCTCACACTCGCTCGTGAGAAGATTTCCGTGATTGTCACGGCACATGTTGGCTTGTGACACAAAGCCTTTGCGCGAGCGGTTCAGCTTCTCGTAGAACTTCCGTGTGTCCTTAGCGTGGTACAGCTCTTCCATCGCTTCGCTATCTCGTTCTTCCAGCTGGTGCTTCTTCCTCAGGAACACTGAGTTCTACCTGTTCCGCGCCTGTCTATAAGGTGCCCCATTCGCCCGTACGAGAGCAACATTCTCGCTTATGCTGCATTCTTCTCGTTTTTCAACTGTTCGCCATCATAACAGTCGTTTCTGTGATTCGGAGTCGCGAAGCTTAGTGCTGTAGCCGAGATACTACCTATGGCAGATCGGATGTCCCTCCAACCATCTTCAAATGTAGCTATGCCAAGTTGATCTTTCGTTGGTAGGTCCACTG
>NC_085137.1:289438151-289463151 GCF_035046485.1 Aedes albopictus
CTCAGCTACCGCAGGTTAGAGCAGGTAGGCGGAGGACGCCCCTTGAACCCTTGTGGATAGGAAGAAAAACAAGAGGAAGAAGTAGGAAAAACTTAAGCTAAGGATAGGCAGGATAGAATATGTAAAGCGAGACAAGGCTTTTTGTGATGCGTTACGGAGTAACACACTTAAAACAGAATGCCGAGAACGGCTGTGCGAATGTCGGTTGAAGTTTATTTGCTGAAATCTCGGCTAAACGCCTGGCGTTTAATGTTTGATGCTAGCGGTACCCTTGGGTGCTGCTATTAATAAACTTGACATTCTGCTGATATCTCAGTTAAATTGTGATTACCGAGCGCTCGGCTGTGCGAATCTCGGCAAAGGAATGGAAATTAGCCGAGCTAAACTGAGGGTGAAGATCTACCGAACTCAGTGTCTGATGTTTTGTGGATTTTCAGTCGTTACAAAATCAAAACGCTGTTATTTTATTTTGTCCGACCATTTTGGAGCCTTCTTCATGGACTCTGGAGATATTTATTAGTTTGTTTAAGGCTTTTAAACATGATTTTTACCATTAGTTACAGTGTTCTCGTCCAGTGTGGTTCGGCAGAACCTGTAACTGACGCATGGATCGAGTTCCTGTTAAATGTCAATATCTGTGTTTGAAATGTTAATATCCTTCTACGTGATATGTTTAAGTGTAAAACTTAGCAGTTAAAATCGTTTTTAACCCTCGAGCAATCGCGCTGTTAGTGTTGTATTTTGTACAACACGTTGGAAAAATCTCGCTTTTTGCACTCAGCATTAGCGGGGTGCTGACGGAGGTGGTCAACCGCGCGAGTTACGGAAGGTTAAAAGCTTTAAAGGAAACTATGATAAATTGAAACCAACAAATTAATATTTCCAGAATCCTTGAAGAAGGTCCCAAACGGACGGAAACGTCGAAAAACTAAAACTACAGCGTTTTGATTTTGTCAAGACTGAGAAGCCAAAGAACATCAGACACTAAGTTTTCAACTACAGTCGAGCACACCAACGAAACCTAGTGTCGCCCTATGTTTTTAATTTTGGAATATGCATTTGGTAATTCAAGGAATCTTACTATTAAGTCCTTGCTACTGGTATTTCGGTGACTACAGCCTCTGAATAAAACTAAGTTAACCAACTTTACTTTGCAAATAGCTTAAAACCTCGCCATCCGAGGCTGTAGGGCTATAGAGCAAGGCAGATCAAATCGGGTTTGGGATCAATGTATGTACTAATTCATCAAAGACTGGTAAGTGCTGGTCAAGAGGGAAGTTTTAAAGGCGTTGAGGAGCTATGCCAAGCTCACGGATCTGGGAGCAGACGTACGCAGTATTCGACGTACTTGTACCGTTGAAATGATCCTCGGGCTCAAGCCCGACATAGCCTGCAAGGGTGCCGCCTACAATTGTCTGGCGGAAGAGGTCCTTGGTGAGGGCTCTTACCGTTGAAACGACTGTAAAGGTTCAAAACCTGTACGAGAACACGGAACACGGAAGAGCTTGTCACGGCACTGCGGCAACAGTGTAAGTGACCACCACCGCAGCCGTTCGGCTACCGAAACACCTGGCGGCAAGGACACAGGTGACTTTGGTTCAACTACTTGTGGCAGACGCTAACAAGTCCGTTGAAGTAGGTAAGCTCAAGGAGGGCTGATCAATATGCCCGCTGGGTATACACCAGAGGTTTGCTTCTTGTGCCTTGAGCCAGAACAAAAATATGTTCCACAATTTGAAAAAGACTTTGGAGCAAGCTCTGTAGACGATGTGGAGGTACAAGGCTACACAAACTCCCCAAGTGCTTGATTTGTTCCGGGAAATCCACGAACAGGAACCATTCGACGGGAGGCCCACAGCTGACAAGTCGCAGTGCAGGCAACGTAACTACACCTGAATCACTGTGATACAGCTTTGCTGGTATGGGTCCAAATTGGCGTCGATATGGATAACGGAAAAATACCCCGTCTAGGTGTTGATTTCTTTCCTCTAAAAATTCTTTCTGCAATATTCCGGGGGATCACTATAGAATTTTAAGAATTCTCAAATTTATAAGAAAATAAATGTAAATGACAATGTTTGTCTTTTTTAACGAAATAAAATAAAGTATGATGTACCGTAAACTGGGGTGTAGTTGATCAGTGGGGGAAACCTGATCACTCAATTACCCACGGATATCGACTTTCAAGAAAGTTACCATTCCATTTTGATGTTACGTCATTGGATTGCGAAAGGTTAAAATAGAATTGTTGCTTCCTCAGAAGTCGACATCCGCGGGTAATTGAGTGATCAGGTTCACCCCACCGATCAACTACACCCCAGTTTACGGTACTAAAGTTAGAGTTATCTAAGCTGTTTAAACATACTAAATTTTACACAGTATTCATTACTTTGATCATTATAAATTGCAAATTTATTTTCATATTCAAACCAAAACGTTCTTTCTATTTCAGTGTGATGCGAAAATGGTGTTCGACGTGGTGCAACGGATGCACGATACGGAACCTTTCTCGGAAGATCTCCTATTAGCGATGAAAAGACTGTGGTCGGACTCCGGTGTGCAGGAATGTTTTTGCCGAAGCAACGAGTACCAGCTTAACGATTCTGCTAAATAGTGAGTACTACATTTAAATATTTGCGCAAACTTTGCTCCAGACCATCCGCAGACCATTGCATTGGCTGGCATACAATTGCCCGGTGGTGGTGTCATAAGTGGAGGGATTTCGGCTGTTCTATGCGTGGGTGGATAGAAAGTGGCACTGCTCACAAACAGCATTCGTTATCTACATGTTAGTCTTATCGCAATTTATTCCATACATTTATGTACATAAATATTTTATTACATTCTCCGTACCCGTGTCGTGTGCATATTCGTTCACGGACGTGCCGGTACGAACCCTTACATGCTATCATAGCTATTCCAACCCTTCAGCTTCCGTCGCGAGCCGTCCTTCCACCCACGGCGGCGCCGCCAGCGTACAGTCAGTGGTCGCGTTCGGTCAGTTTAAACTTCAGGGGCTTATCGGGTATGTAGGTGGGGTTTACCTTGTAGGTTAGCTTCTCGTAGTTGTATTCCACGTGGTACCGTCGGAACAGCTACAAGTGAACGAACAAATGTGATGAGAAAGGTCGGAAAGGTCAGCTCACTTTCTGAGGAAGATTTTCCCATTTCCTGCACGGTGGTGTTGATAATTACCTTGGACAACAGGATCTGTAGCTCACATTCGGCGAATCGTCGTCCAATGCAGGTGCGCCGACCGTAACCGAACGGTAAACTAACGTAAGGGTGGATTTTTTGACCTGCGTGCGGACATCCGGAGTGTTCTTTGAGCTCGCCCCGCTTCAGCCACCGTTCGGGCAGGAATCGATCCGGTTCGGGGAAGTATTCTTCCAAATTGGATACCACCAGATGGGGAAAGATGACGTGGGTCTGAAAATGTGTCACACGGTGAGAAACGGCGCGTATGCCGAGAGAATACGATTTGGTCGGTGACGGGCTCAATATGCCGACACCGTCTACCGTTTGTGTATGTAGTAGCAGAAGTATATTACCCCCTTGGGAATGTGATATCCTCCGATAACGGCATCCGACTGGAGGCTTCTTCCGTTTCCGATTACAACCGGATACATTCTGTGTAGGAGAGAGAAGGTGGAAAATTTATGAATCAGTAATGAGATACGGGTAGTCAACATTTGATCGAATGTTTAGGTTTGTGTGATTGTTGAATATAATGTTCCAGAAGAGAGTATGTATCTCATCAAGAACGTAGGGGAATGAGGGATATAAAAGGGTCTAAGACCATTTGGGCAGGTGGACCTATTTTGGGCACTTGCTGCTATGACTTGAATTTTTGAACATGGTTAGACACTGTACGTATCGATCGTGTCTCAAAAATCAAGTCAATCGGTTGAAATTTGACTGTGTTAGAGCAGCAAGTGCCCAAAATAGGTCCGCTGCCCACATGGTCCCAGACCCTACACCGTTTCGCACTACAGTATGAACTTGATTTTGTCAGCCCTATTTTGTGACAAAACTTTTGCTCTCGTTATCTTACGGCCAAACGATTCTCAGTCATTCGGATTTTTATTTTTATTTTTTTTTTTGTTGAAATCAGTCACCCATTCTTGTTAGAATTGGGAACTGGAAGCGGCTATTGTTCCGGATATAATCTCCTTCGTGATTTCGCAAAACAAGACACATTTAGAGACTATTTGGAAGTTCTCCGGTAACCTGGTTCCCCCGAGGAAGCGGCCAGTTTTGCTCTGAACCTGGACTTTACTCATAAGTTACTCTCTTTAGAAGAAACTTGGTGTTTTTCGGCTTTCAGTCACAGAAAAAGCGTTGATTATTTCAAATCATTGCCTACGTTTCAATCCTGTGGTTGGGATCTTCATCAGGGCTCGATATGAATCAACTTGTGAAGATCGTGTTGATTCATATCGAGCCCTGATGAAGATCCCAACCACAGGATCGAAACGTAGGCAATGATTTCAAATAATCAAAGCTTTTTCTGTGACTGAAAGCCGAAAAATCACCAAGTTTCCGTAAAACCCAGTCAGTCCCTGTATGAAATCTCTTTAGAAGGCATTCAACATTATCCTTTCCCTTCCCTACCTGTCGCAAGGACGTGGTCAGGGCAGCTGTCGGCCGTTGGAGGATTGCGTCAATCTTGTCCTAAAGTCAGTAAATAATCCCAAACATCAATGCTTTGGTAACGGACAGGAAGGACGCAACCCTCAGAACGATCTAGAACTGTACCATCTACGAATTTGTGCGACTTGCTTTGCAAAACCTAATGCCATTGCTAATTCAACTATTTTCCTTCTATAAAAATAGTTTTTTTTTATTGTTTCATTCTAAAAGAATGAATATGGCTCGATCACTGTACATAATTTACAACTCTCTATTCCCTTAATGCTTGTTTCCACAATCTAAACAGCCGTTCGACGATCCCACTCTAGCTAGTAATGTAACCACGCACTCACCTCAGCGTTTCTTTGATGCACGCTCGCAGATATGGCATCGTTTCCAGCATCGAAATGGTGAATTTGGTGTCCGGCGTCGGCAGACTGCGTTTGATTTCGTTGAACAAAATTTCCTGCTTGTCCGGGTTCTGACTCAGCTGATAAATGGTCGAGGTAGCCGCAACGGATGTCTGCGAACGATACAGGAGGTAAAACAAGCATCACAAAGTTTACACGGTCCGGTCGTATCAGTTTGTGGAGGATGAGATAGTAGGTGGGTTAGGTTTGCACACCGTTGCAGCACAGTGTGCGGTTGATAGGCCGTAAAAATGCATTTATTGGGAGCTGTTAACGACCGGCATTGTTGTGCTTTGTGCGTGGACGCGTGTGAAATTCAGTGTACAATACATTCAAAATGGGCCGGTGAAAATTTTGAACCATCCTATTTTAACGTCACGCTACACACGCGAGCGAGCGATCGATGATGCAAAGTTAATTGAGCTAAGCCACCAACCCCACATCGCAACATCGCGGTATTCCCGCTGTCGCGCGACATGTCGGAGCCGATTGATCATCAACGTTGCAGCCGAGAGACAATACATACCGTGTCAACGCCAACCATTATCAAATCCAACGCTAGCACGGCGGCAATTTTAGGGTTGTTGGTCTTTTGCAGGATTCGTTCGACTATGGAAATGTGCTCTTCACTTTTGACTTCGGAGCTATTGTTCATCCTCTCCATAGCGATATTGATGTGTCGCATGCATAGGCTACAATAGAACATGGTTAGAGAATAGAAAGATAATTGAATCTGCATCTCTGCAGAGATAGACTTCATATATCTGTAGGTGTTCAATCACATACTCCCGGAAGGTGTCCAGCGCTCCGATGTACTTTTTGTAGGCATTGGTCTGGTATATCCGCCAGATGGGCATCCGCAGCTCAACCTCGGCAACGGTCCAGAAAAAGGTGTTGATTGAGTCGATGATTCGTTTCGATTCCTCGTTGCCCGTTTTCGAAACACAGCCAAGTCTGGTGTCCAGCGCAACACGTCCAATGGCTGGAGCGCGGGCATGTTACATGGAATGGGAAGAAAGTCGTTTGATCAAAGCTGGGATTTTATTGAATTAAAGTGGTTTGCTTTTTTTTGGCTATTTACACTCGAGCGCCCACTTGTAGAGTTCATGGAGGAAATCGCCCGGCAGTTCATTGTTCTCGTCTCGCATTTCGTGAATTCTGCAGTGTGCATTTTGAGGAAAAGGATACGAACGGGAAAGGGAAGAAAGAAGAACAGCAAATCGATTAATTAAACCCGAGTTTGGGTCATGTTCAAAATTCAAAGTGAATGTGCTATGATGGTGATGGCAGGAGGACCGGATCCTGAAGGACGTTCTCTTCTGGATATGTGCAGTTTTTTTCTACCCATTTGGAGTGGTAGTTTTTGTACAACTTGAAAACTAGTTCTCCGTTCTGAACAACGGTACTCACCAGACGTTCTCAACCTGACATGATGGATGACGTTTATGGGTTTTCACTTTGCCTTGTTTTTTCCTTGTTTTTCGTTTCCAAGTTTCCAGTTGTGCCATTAAGGTTACTTTAAGTAACTCATTGAGTAACCAGCACTTCAAATTAAAAAAAAATGCTAATTTCGTATTTTCATACTACGGTTCTTTGAAAAAGCAAAATTTCACTCAAGCTCTGCGAATTCGTTGCGATCTCACAAATATATTGTATAATTTTATAATCTTTGAAAGTTTTCTTCGTTTTTGTGAGCTTCCTTACATGTAAGATCCAATGTTAGGAATTATTCTTTCTACTAAGATATCACAAAACCTTTCTGTATCAAAGAAAATCGCCCGTAAAATATTTTGAATTTTTATGACCTCGCAAACATAAGAAAAATTACCAATGTCATTTTTTTTTTCAAATCTCGCCCTTCCATATTTGGCCGGGGTTCTGCTAAACCGAACTAAGCGCCAAAAAGATAATTCCGAGATAATTAAGCTTAAAGGTCAACCACTCACAAATAAACAACAGCGGAGATTATTAGAAGCTTTTTTGCACACATGTAACTTACCAGCCTTCATTAACCATCAGAAATGAAGAATACATGTAAATTATTTGGAATCATTGATATAATTACATTTTATTTCTTGGTACTTTGCACTCAGTTCACTCTGGCTGATCAAAAACATTAGAAAACGGTTAATAGTTCAGTTTGTCTGAATGTGTTTTTTGTTTCAGATAAAACCAGTTGGATAGTGAAAAAATCTCGATGTTTCATCGCCTATCTAGTTGAAATCGATATCACTCACAAAAAAAAAGCTTTTTTTTTTTGTAAAATTGGGGTTTTCCGTTTTCCTGGATGTAAAAAAATCGCCTATGTATTTTCTTTTTTTTTTTCGATATTTTGTGCCCTCATTATTATATAAAAAAAATCCTTTCCAATTATTTTGGCTCTCCTACACGTGTAAGAAAAATCTGGGTTGGATATTGTATTTTCTTTCTTACACTTTGACATAGAGGAAAATCGCCTATGTGGGTCTAAGAATCTTTGTGTCTTTTTACCTTTGTGAGTTTTCTATTGTTTTGCGCTCCCATACGTGCAAAAAAAATCATTTTGAGTGGATCATACATTCTTCCAAAGAAAATAAATTCCATGGATTCCATGGACAATTTCTCCATAGATTTATCTAGACATTTTTTCCAGAAATTTTACTAGGGATAACTTTAGAAAATCCTTCAGAGACACTAGAAGAATTCTTCAATTGAAAAAGAGAGGAATCAGCCAAGGGCTGAAAGTCTCTTATTCAATTGAAAAAAATCCATCTTTAATTGTTCCATGGATTCCTTTAAAAATATTCCACAAGAAATTCACCCAGATATTCCTTTGAGGATTCTTATTAAAATCTTTCAAGGACTGATTCAGATTTTTTTGACGAGTTGCTTTAGAAATTGCTCCAGAGATTCCTTCCTAAATTATACTAGGGACTCATCTAAAAGTTCCACTGAGAATTATATTAGGAAATATTGTATTCAGAAATTTCTCCATGAATCTCTGCAGAAATTGTTTGAGGTATTCTTTAGATTCCTCCAGTAGAAATTTTTCCAAAGATATCTTTAGAAAATCCTTTAAACATTCAGAAGTTCTTTCGTTTTTTCAACAGGAAATCTCCAAAAAAAATCTTCAGAAACCCCTCCGATGATTCCTCCATGAATTCCAAATTAAATTCCTTTACAGATTCTTTTAAAAATTCATGAAGTATTTATTTAGAATTTTTGGTCAGAGATTGCTTTAGAAATTCCTCCTTCAAAAACTACAACTGTGATTAATCCAGATATTTTTCAAAGAATGATTCCAAAGGATTCCTTCAGAAAATCCTCCAAGAATTTATTTGGAAAATAATCAATGAATTACTGCAAAAATTCTTCCAGAAATTCATTAAAAATTCCTCCAGCAACTCTTTAAGAAATTCGTCCAAGAATTTCTGAACACAATTTTCCATAGATTTCCTTAGAAATTCCTGTAAAATATATTCTAGGAAACCTTCCACAGATTCCTTAAAAAATGCCCATGGAATCCTTGTGAAATTATTCTGAAGATTATGTTACAAAATCATTTAGATTACGCCTGATATGCAATCTAAAAATTATCGTGAGTTTCCTACAGAAATTTCTCCAAGAACTCCTTATGAAAATCTTCAATTGTTTGTCTTTGAGATTGTTACAGGGACTTTAGATAATTCTCCCTGAAAGAAACAGAAAGTCTTCCAAGCGTTACTTTCAACTTTCTCCATGTTCTTTAAATTAATCTGGCATGGATTGCCTTAGAAAATCCTCCACAAATTTCTCCAGAGGTTCCATCAGAATTTACATTGTAGATTGGTTCAGAAACTAAGTTTCCTTCAAAAATTCTTTTCGATTTCTTTAAGAAATTCCTCCAGGCACCAATTAAGCATCCTTCACATTTTTCCAGGAATTCCTTCAGAAATTTCACATCGATTGCTACAACAATTCATCCAGAGATTCCACCAGAAATGCCTACTAGCCTGCTTTTATAAAACCTTCTATAAATTCCTTCCAAAATTGTTTCATTGATACTTCTATAAATTCCTCCAGTGGATAGTTTAGAAAATCTTGCATGGACTCCTTCAGAAATTACTAATGATAGTTCTTTATGAAACCCCTCAAAGATTTTTATTTCAGAAATTATTTCAGTGGTTTTTTTCAGAGGAAACCTCAATAAAGAAAATACTCCCTCAGAAATTTCTTCAAGGATCCTTGGATTCCTCCAAAAGCTACGGGGATAGACAAAATGATCGGGACAGGCAAAATTTTCACTTTTCAAAAAATGTTCAATTAGCTGTAACTTTTTGAAAAGTGTATCAAATATTCTCAAATTTTTACTGTAAGTTCTTCAACTAGTTGTGTATCAGTGGACAAAATTTGGAAAAGATCAGACAATTCTTCACGAAGTAATAAAGATTTTTGAAAAAGGTAAAATTATCCGATAGCCAACATTGAGCTGTTATATCTCCAGATTCAATGAACCGAATGCAATGAAATTTTGACGATTTAAGACTTATATAATGCGCTATGAAAAACCATTGACTGAACTTAATATTCTCAACACGGAAGAAAATTATAACGATTAGATTATTTTTCTAATAAAACACCAAATTATACAAAACATCAACATCGTTACAAAATTCAAGATGCAAATTATAGTTCATTTAGTTTCCCTCTAAATGACTTATATATAAATGCGTTTTGAAGGAAAGTAACAACATAGCCGCCAATAAATTGAAAAAGTAATGGGATGCATATTAAAAATAGACCAATTTACTAAAAAATCGTGAAAAAATAAAATCGCTATAACTTTTTCGCTTGTTGAAATTTTCAAGTTAAGTCAAATGTTTCCTAGAGTTCGTTATATAAGTCATGAATGTTCAAAATTTCATTGCAATCGGTTCGTTGAATCCGTAGATATAACAGCTCAAAGTTGGCTATCGAATAAATTTTATCTTTTCCAAAAATCTTTATAACTTTGTGAAGAATTGCCCGATCTTTTCCAAATTTTGTCCACTGATACACAACTAGTTGAAGAACTTACAGTAAAAATTTGAGAATATTTGATGCACTTTTCGAAAAGTTACAGCTAGTTGAACATTTTTTGGAAAGTGAAAATTTTGCCTGTCCCGATCATTTTGTCTATCCCCTGTACTTTAGATATTTTTTTTGGATTCTATAAATCTTCCACAAATTCCTTTTGAAATTATCGGATATTCTTTCAAGCATTCTTCCGCAAATTCCTCCAGCCATTTCTTACGACATTGTTCGAGGGATTCGTTTTTTTTAATTTCTTTTTTTATTACGGGATTTTCTGCCGTAGGCAGGTTCATCCCGGAAGAGGGATTCGTTTAGGAGTTCGTAGAAGTATTCCTTTAGCTCGCGCAGTTAGCCACCACCGTCAACACCAAAAAGCGAGAATTTCTTCAACGTGTTGTAGGTGCAAAATATAACAGAGCGATCGCTCGAGGGTCAAGGAACAGTTTTTTTTTCAGTGATTCCTTCAAAGGTTCTTGTGTGTGTGTGTGTTTTTTTTGTGGTGCTTCTGCTAGAGAATCTGGCATTTTATAATAATTATGAACTCTTTAATAACTTGAAATGGTAGCCCAGCCCAAGGACACAATGCTGAGGTTGTTTTCAAGCATGAGTTGCATCTGAAACTTGATCCCAGATGTGTACTTCCGGTAGGACTCGGGGCACACTATTTTTCGTGATCATAATCATTTTGGACCTCAACAGATTATGTTAGAAGTTAAGTGTCTATGAGCAATTTGTTAGGTATACCAGAGTCCTTCTTTTAAAAGTACTACTAATGTGATTAATCCACCTAGAGTTCATACACGGTTCATACTTCCGGCCAAACATGTCTGAAGGTCCTATCTGCAGAAGAGAGGCTCTCTTTGGTTTCCCTCACTTTCGTTAATATCTCAGCTGTTTATTTGTATTATGATTGTCTGCTTGCATTGAACGATGGTCAAAACAATCGTCTTTTGATTTGTACTGCAAAAGTAGTTGAAAGTTGTATAATTACATTGCAATAATTGAAAGAGAAAGTGAACAAAGAGAGCCTCTCAAATGCAGATAGGACCTATTGAAATGTTTGGCCTGACTTTTAGTCAACGAACTCTTACAAGACCATTGCATACTTTTAGGCGTTTAACGGTTTCTGCCCCAATTTACAAAATTGGTTCCAATTTGTAAAAACACGATTCGATTCATCGAATTTGATAAAGACCAGATTTAGATTCTACTTGAATTGATCTACCTTGAATACACAGCTATTTATTGAAAAAAAAGCCAAAAGACAGCCGTACTACATATAGCCAAAACATTGTACCATGGAACACTTATTCCCGGTGCCAAATCAGGTTCAAACATTGACTTCCGGTTTGACAACTACCCTTGCATGAAGTACAACTCTTTCCATCGATTATAGTGAAAACCGCTTATTTTTATATTTTATAGTTACTGAGTATCAGCCGATTAAAAATAAAAAGTTTGTCCTGAGCTTTGAGGGTTAACGGAACGAAACGAAAGTTATAACTTCTATAAATGACCGAATATTTTCATACATATGTAGTCACAGTTGCAGATTTCGAAATCGTTCTCCAATGTTTTGACACAGTTTATATAGGGGAACTTACGTATTCTCGGCAGTTTTGTTCTCTTCGTCATGGTTTTTTTTTAACCTGTAGGTTCCAAAGTTGGCCTCAAATCCTTCCCTACCAAGGTGAGTTGTATGCCAAAAATTCGGGCAACTCGGCCCACAAAAACCCCCCTGAACGAAGAGAACAAACCTGCCGATAATACCCATCGTCACCCAACATGAAATTGATTAAAAATCAAAATGATTTGCATCGTAGTGAATCAATTTTAAATCTTTTGGCATGAATAAAAAGCTGAATAATATGTTTTGGTAATTTGAAATTCTTTCTATGTGCACATTTTCTAGCTCGTGGTATGATTCTACAGTATGACCCATAAAAAAATGCGAAAATCCATTATTTTCTTTCTTTGGTAATTTTTGTTGCAATATTTCTTATGAATTCAGTTTTTTTAGATAGGGCTACAATAAGGAGGTAATTGTCATACAGGATATCTCAAATAAGTGTCAAAATATTCATTGGTTACGCATATGGGACACCTAATAGTTGCCATCAATTTCTGAAAAAAATAAATGTTTCCTCGTATTTTTGGAGCTTTAAGAATTAAAATGAAAACTTTTAAATACATGTAAATTATGCAGAAATATGTACTCTTAAAAACGCGGCCCTTTGAAAAGCTTTTTGAAAACAATATCAGATGCTTAGGAACCAAAAACTAAAAAATGTGGCATATTTTAAAACCCTTAGATAAGATAGATCCATAAAAAACTTCACCCTGTTTACAAAAAATTCAAAATAATTTCTTGCTAATGAAGGCTCATAAACCTACGTTTATAATAGACACAAATACGTAGTACTTAAAAAGAGTTTGATACTTCATACATTTGTTTTTCTGAAAATGTCCATTTGTCGCACACTCTAGTTTTTAGTAAATGTCACATAACTTTTAAGATAATAATTTTTTTCACCTGTCTAAATCACCAACGATCGCCTGAAGACCTTGTCTAGCTATGAAAGTGCTGTTCTTGAAATAAAATTTAATTGAATATGATTGAGAGCAATTTGACGAAAATTACAACCTTAAAAAAACACCTCTGGCGCGAGGACGCTTTTGAGATCATTATCTTCAATATTACTTTTTTCAAAGGTTTATGATTCAAATCAGTAAATGTTCCTATGCCGTTGATAAATTAGTGTCTTGACTATATTATCCAATAGAAAAATGCAAAGTTAATCGATTGGAAGCACGTGAGCAATGTCTTCGATAACTTTCGCATTTTTTTATGGGCCATACTGTACACTGAAAATGATCATCTTTTCAACTACCCACAATTCTAACTGATGAACTGATTGATCCTCCTCTCCTCTTCTTGGCGTAACGTCCTCACTGGGACAAAGCCTGCTTCTCAGCTTAGTGTTCTATGAGCACTTCCACAGTTATTAACTGAGAGCTTCCTCTGCCAATGACCATTTTGCATGTGTATACCGTGTGGCAGGCACGAAGATACTCTATGCCCAAGGAAGTCAAGGAAATTTCCTTTACGAAAAGATCCTGGACCGACCGGGAATCGAACCCGTCACCCTCAGCATGGTCATGCTGAATACCCGTGCGTTTACCGCCTCGGCTATATGAACTGATTGATATAAAAAGTTTTTCAATATTTTGACTGGAGAAGCATTACTTAACAAAGAGGTAGCAGTTTTAAGGACAGACTTGTTAGAGTCCCAAAATGGCTGCCACAATGGCCGACTTTGGCACCTACTCACGATTTTGAGGGCACAAATCTCTTCGTAAATAAAACCAGTGCACCAGAGCTTTTTATTTTAAGCTAATTATAAGTGAGCAAGAACAGAATAATGAAATACATTGTTGTTTGAAGCTTGCTTGCTCTTGATATTTGTGCGTCTGAAGTTTCGATGCAATGTTGAAGCGGGATTTCAAGACGTTTGTCCTTAAATAACTCACATCAGTTAGAATTGTGGGCAGTTGAAAATCTGACTATCTTTCTATTCTCGATTTCTCTAATGCACTCAGAATCTGTTACAAGATAGCCAAAAGATTCACGAAATGTATATGACATTTGAAAGTATTTTGATACAAATATGGATACGTTTGTGATAAATTTGAATTTTCCCGCTTTTTCTATCACAAACAATTTTTGGGTTGTCCGGGTTGCTTGAGAACGTCTGGTAAGCCGGAGATAAAGCAACAATGGAGAACTTTTTCTCCGGTAGCAGCGCCATCCAACGTCAATCATGTCCCGTTCAGATTTTACTTTGACAAGGACATGAAGTGGACACCTGTTTTTCCAAGCTGACGCTTTTTTTGTGGTACTCCCAGCTACCGAGGAGAAGGTGGTGGTGAAGAACAAAATGGGTGCGCATGCATATGGGTAGTAGAATGGGTGTAGGTATGTGCTATGCTAATTGGTAACAAACTGGTCCCCGTACCTTGCCATGAAGTCGGTGGATATTTCGTCCAGCGGAGCAATGTACTTTTTGGCCGTCGTCGGTTGCAGCATCACTTGCTGGACCTGAGCGCGGAAGGCGTCCCACTTTTCACCGTGCCTGTTGGCGAAAACAAAATTAGATAGTTATTTCTTAATCAGCCAGCCGCCTCATAATAGGTCAGTGCGCAGACGACAATAAACAAAAATCAAGTTGAAGGTCGCTGCCGAACCGAAATGCTTTACATAACTAGTTGCCATTCCGAGTTTCGCTTTCGCTTCGGTCAACAGTAAAAAAATGCACTTTGGAGCGAAACCAGTTTCTTCGTCTGGCGTTCTTTCGCACGCTACGAGAAGCCGTTACGCTCGCGGCTGGTTAGCTGGCTGGCTGGCGCTGGCTTGCCCCCATCCCATTCACTTACACTCCGATCAGTCCCATGTTGTCGCCGAAAAAGTCTTTCCGCAGCTTGGACTTGTAGTTTCGCAGCGACGGCATAGCCGGACGGTGCGGTTGGACTTCCTCCTTTTTGAATGTGTCTCGAATCAAGTCGGCATCGAATACGAACAGCAAGTCTGGGTGTCCGATTAGGCCGCCGACCTTGGCGATTTTGCCAAAGTGTCGGTGCAGATCACACATCACTTTGTCCAGGTCCTCGATCCGGTACTGGCCTAGAATGGTAGGAGAAGTAATAGTATTGGTGAGCAGAATGGCTTTGGAGCTGTTGAGGGGATTTGCAATAAAATGCAGAGTGGTAGACTCTTGGTGTGGAATGTAGTTTCATATTCAAGCGATATGAAACACGAATACAACTTTTTTTTTCAATGAATTAAGAAATCTTGATGGTCGTTGAGGGGCAATACAATTATAAATAAGCATTTATTACTTTAGCATCCTGATGATGGACTGTGACAACAGTCCCATGAGGGGATAAAAGCGCGAGTATTCATTATAAGATCATGCTTAGGGTGAAGGGTTCGATTCCATAATCCACAATCTTTTCGTAATGGGATATTCTTGACTTCCTTGGACATAGAGTAACGTCGTACCTCCCCCACGACATTCGAACGTAGCTGGAAAGCTGGAAAGTTAAAAACTAAAGAGAGCTAATGGAACACTAAGCCAAGAAAACAGGATTCGTTTCAGTTGAGATGTAACACCAGAATGAAGTAAGAAGACATTGTTTCTCCTCTACCCCTAAGAAGCGATTTAAGTGTGTAAGTGTATGTTCAGATAGCAATAGTTTTAACTACATGAAAATGTGGATCAATTTTGAAGTGGGAAGTATTGATGATGCATTCACTCGCCCACTGCAGACTGTTTGTAAACCACGGCTTTAGCACGGCGTCGCGTCGGATGTTGGTCGAAGGAGTATTAGTTTTACCGGCACATACACTCATTGCACAATTATGGGTCACTCAAGGAACAACCATTTCATAATATGAATCGTTTTTCATACAAAAATAACACTTTCATTATTTTTATTTTATATTCTCTTCTTTGAAACCCCTTTTTATTGTTTTAAATAAAAATATGCTTGTAAAATTCACTTTAGGCTGTGAAAATTACTAAAATGTTGGTGAATAATGAAAACCACAATAATGGGTCAAAATTGGCTGTGTAACAATTATGGGTCAATTTGCTGCCTATTATGGGTCACTCAAGAGAAATCGGCTCAACAATAATGTTTTGTCTATTTTTTCAATGAATGATCACTTATTCTCGATAGATCAACTATAGTGGAATCCAAAACTGGTCTCAAACCTCTTAACGAAGCGTGTTTTCACGATTTCAAATCAATTTTTCAAAATTGGGACAAATTCTCCAACACAACCACCGATAAACGCCTAAAAGTATGCAATGCCCATGTACGCAAAACTGTCAATATTATGCTGCACAAAAAGTGACCCATAATTGTGTGATTTTCGGTGTTCCTTGGCACAATAATGAGTCACTTCAATTTTGCCTGAAATAAGCTTTAATTAGCTGCAGTCACATGAATTTCTACACTAAGAACGTAAATTATACCTTTGTTCTGGTGACGATACCATTTCGCACATGAAAATCACTAAATCTCGCTTTTACAGAGCTTACGAATGCAGCGCACGCACTGTCCGTTATTCACAATCGAAGCGTTACTTTGACAGCTAGTTTTGCGCCGAACAAAAAAATATTGAAAATATGTATTTTTTATGTATTAGCCCGTGTGCGATACGTATAGTGACACAAAACAAATCGACTTATGTACGAAAAATAATAATAGCTAACAAAAACTTGCAATTAATAAGTATTTATCTATTAAAGTGAAAAGTGACTAATAATTGTGTGTGACCCATAATTGTGCAATGACTGTATTCACTTTAGCTTCACGTGGTCAATAGATAGCGTGAAGCTGAAGAAAAAACAGATATTTGGGCGGTATTTTCGACTGGATGTCACCTGGTATCTTCAATTGTAATGGCTCGGCAGTCTTATTAAAAAAATTAAGCGAACTACAATGTTCTCGCTCCTACGAGAACCAGGACCGAAACGTCGGAGCGAGAACATTGTAGTTCGCTTATTTTTTTTTTACTGCCGAGCCATTACAATTGAAGATACCAGAATAAACAGATACAGTGTGCTCGTGTATTGCACATACATTAAAGATTACTGAAACCAATAACAGACAGTCTACCTCAGATATATGCCCGCCTAACGCTCGAGCTCGATAAGAAAAGCAAAACACACAAATAGTGTCGTAAGCGTTATAGGAGTGGATTCCTGTCCCCTAGCGATGTTTACATCGCATTATCATATACATACTTATAATTTATGGGTTGACTATTACATGTCTCCGTTTGTGCTGATATTGTCACGTCTGGTGCTGAACCATTCAAATTGGCAATCAATTTGTCTAGTGGGTAAAGAACCGAAATATGTAGGGTAAAAGGGTATAATGCGCCCCACCGGAGCAAAACGCCCCCTTTCATTTTCTAGCAATTCAAGCGCTTTTCGCATGCGTGATCGATTAAAAATCTCAAATATTGAAGAATAATTGCCATCAAGCTGGTCCGTTAGTTGATTGGTACAGAAAAGCAATAAAAACATCAAAACAGTCTGAAATCGAGACTTTTTGCGTAATATTTTACCACTTGTAAGCTGACTTTATTGCAAACGAAGCTACTTCTGTTCGCTTGTGTTATTTTGCAACTTTTATGCAGGTCAACACTTGTTAAAAGACCCTCCTTGGATAAGCATGTGGTGGAATTATCCCCTGGGACAGTTTTATCACGGGGCTGGACGTTTTTCTATGGATGGGGCGTATTGCCCCGTTTGTTTTGATAAGGCAAATTTTGGAACGTTTTCGAAAAACGTTTCAAAGCATCCATAGCCACCTCTCCAAAGGCAAAGTTCGCATGCAACACTTCACTGACTTTAGAAACAATGATTTGCAGTGAATAAAAGATGGAATAAGACGCCAGTTTTAGATATATTGCCATTTCTGCTTAAGGGGGGCATATTATACCTGTTTACACTATTCTCAACGAACCAAACCACCCATGTTGATCTCATTGATACGATGGTGCGTCGTTGTTGAAGTGTATAAAAAGCTGCACGACATAAAGGTATGCGCTCGCGGCTGGGGTTCCAAATCTTGATTTTAGGCATGTCTTGGCCGATACAAGCCACAGGTGATAATCAACGGATCGCGTGTTTTGCATGTCTAATGAATGAGAACTGCACGCGGCAACTCTTTCATATGTAAGTAAGCAGCCACCGTCTGGACTATGCAGAAGAAGCTCATCGTTTTGCGGCTAAAATGCTGCAGTTAACATATGTGCTCGTGCGTTTACGTGTGTAGTAATCCATTAATTAGCATCGAACTTCGCGTAAACACTTGGCTTTTGTTTTCCATTCACTACACGAGTTAGCGGCAGAGCCGGCGCCCAAACGGCCAGTGCTTTAGGTGTCGATTTGATGGTGAATTCCCATATTAGTATGCATGATGAATCAGACTGGGAGTGGTTAGTATTCTCAGATGCTGGTAAAGCTAGGTAAATTTAAAGCAGAATTTGAGCACAACTCATGAATTAGTAATTGAAGTTAACACATTAGGCTACCAGGAAGATATTCTTCTTTTTCTGGGCCACCCCACATGTAATTTTATGTTAGGTCGTATGATTCGATAATTCTCTCTAGTCTAGTCTAGTCTACACATACACAGCCAATCATTGAGAGAATCCTGGAAAATGATAGAAACGACTACTTCCATCATTTTTCTTGTCATTATTAATGATTGCAGTACATCGGAGATGCATTGCAAGCATTAAAGCGGCCAGGCCTGCAGCATTTTTAATTCAGAGTTATCCCTCTATGGTTGGCTTTTCGGTCCGGATAAATTATAAGCGGGGTGATACTATTTCATCCGACGTTTCGACCCTTGGTTTGGGCCTTCTTCAGGGAGGTTATAGGGATACCACTCCCTGAAGAAGGCCCAAACCAAGGGTCGAAACGTCGGATGAAATAGTATCACCCCGCTTATAATTTATCCGGACCGAAAAGCCAACCATAGAGGGATAACTCTGCCAATCCGTCGGTCGTTTCCACAATCAGTTTTTAATTCAACGATAAAAATAATGAGTGGGGATATCTCGTACCAACCGCTCAGTTTCTTCTTCTTCTTCTTCTTCCTGGCGTAACGTCCTCACCGGGACAAAGCCTGCTTCTCAGCTTAGTGTTCTATGAGCACTTCCACAGTTATTAACTGAGAGCTTCCTCTGCCAATGACCATTTTGCATGTGTATATCGTGTGGCAGGCACGAAGATACTCTATGCCCAAGGAAGTCAAGGAAATTTCCTTTACGAAAAGATCCTGGACCGACCGGGAATCGAACCCGTCACCCTCAGCATGGTCATGCTGAATATCCGTGCGTTTACCGCCTCGGCTATATGGGCCCTGTAACCGCTCAGTTTATGAAATAGTAAAATACAGTGAAAATCGGTGAGGGTGACGATGTTAAGAAGGTTAATGTCACCCCTTGGTCCTTGGTCCTTCCTGGGATGGGACACGGGTATTTGGTTCGTGTCCTGGCCCTAGTGCCTAGGCTTAAGCGCCTTTACTCGCTCTCTGAAAATAAACTAAAATGTTATGGTCCCATGGCCCCGCAATAATAGCCCATCTTAATTTAATGCAAATCGGCATAGTAAATATTTGTCCTCTACTTATCAATGCATTAATTAGTAATGCTAGAAGTCAATAAAATGTTCAGAAAATACAAATGCATTTGAAGAAGCACTCTTCCCGTGAATTGATTGAAAAGAAGTAAATTCAAAAGGAACATTCTCACCAATTTCATCGAAGAAACACCGCTTGCCCTTTCCGGTCGCCGGGAAGAAGTGCGTAGAAATCAAAACAACGCTTTGCGTCACAATGATCGTAGGATGTTCACTCGCTTGCGCCATTCCAGCAAGATCACCTTGAGCTTTTCCTTATAAACTTTTTCCACTTTTCTTGCATGAAGCGCATCATCTTCTGGACGGCACTTGGATCTTCCTTTTCCTCCTTCTTTTTTATCGTCGACAATTACTGAAGGATACGGAAATTGTTCACCCGAATCACATCAGAGTTCGTAGCAAGTTCGTAGGCACTTTTACCGAAAAAACCCCAAACAGTGGTTTTATTCCAAACTTCGCACTTATTGAATTATTGTTTAACACCGATAACCTTATCACAGCCTAACACTACAGAATTCAGAAATCAGAATGAGAAAAAAAAAATCGCGAGAAAATTTGTGACAGGAAAAAAATGCCTTGCAAATCGATGTTTTCAGATAGGCTCAATGTACCAGTTATGGCTATACATTAGAGTGGGTCATCGTTTATAAGGAAAAATGAAAAATTCAATGGTATCCCATCAGATCAAAGCTTTTTTGATCCCATTTCAGGACCCAAATAAGTGTGCCAAATTTGGGCAGGATCGGTTATGTCTACGTTTTGCGCATCGCGTTTGAAGTTTGCATGGGGTTTTACCTCGTATGATTCGATAATTCTCGAACAAAAATGTAATGTTTTCTATTGTATAATGGTTTTTCGGTGTCCTACGAATAAATTGAAATTTGAAATGCGCACGGGCTCCGGTGGAAATCGAACCCACGACTCCAATTTCAGTAGACACCCAAGCTACGGAACTACGCTGTTCGTTTTCATCCCTTGAAGGCGTAGAACTGAACTCGATTCCACTATCGCACATGGTTTTCTTCTTTTCAAAATTCAAAGAGAATTTCAAGAATGATTTATGGACCGAATAAGGTTACCGTGACAAGCCATTATTGTGGAACTTATTTTGGTTAAGCTACAATAATAAATGAAACTTAAAATACTTTAATTACAACATGGAGACATTTTTTTTTTATTTTTAGATTCTCCTTGGAAAATAGTAGAAATGCAACTCGTCTTAGAACCTCGTGCTTGCAAAAATGAACATCAAATATCAATCATACCAGCATATTTTTTGAAAAAGATACGTCTGAAAATTTGAATTACAGTGGTTTTTCGGTTTTATCACGGTCAAAAAAAATTTTACCGTGAAACAAACGAAACCGTGAATTTGACGAAACGAGAAATAAATGTAATTTTTTTTATTCTAAATCGTTCAGTTACAAAATATATGAGTCGTAGTTCACATTTTTTACCAGTTTTAGTGGACTGGGCAATGCTGGATTGATTTAATATTGATTTCGGAATGTTTTCAAACAAGTGTGATAAAAACGAAATGAAAATCGTGATAAAATCGAATAGAAAACCGTGAATTTGATCGAGTAGTGATTAAAACGACTAGTGATAAAACCGAAACGCCACTGTATTGGTTTATTTTTTTTTCAATCGAGATCTTCTTATGATCTTTGTCCCAAAAGTTTTAGTCCATTTTTTCTTTTACATAAATAAATATCTGGCAAAAGTTACCTTTGGATTCCATAATTTCTTACAGAAAGCGCAACAAACATTTTTTGAGGAAATCTTCATGATAAACTTCACGGATGTTACTTTACTTTGGAACTGTACAATTTCACAGAGGATCAGAAATTTCGAGCGGAATTTCGTCAGACTGATTTTTTTTAAAGATTTTCTCTACAATAGCTTTTGAAACGTTTTTTTTCTTTTCTAAGTAATTTAAAAAAACGGGTCGTTGTGTACAATTACTTAGTTTTTTTTTTGTCATTTTTTACTTGATTTTCCATACTACGTATATTACTGACCGTGCCTATCTGTGTACAAATATTCAAATGAATTGGTCCAAAACTAACTGAATCAAGGCAAAAAAACAAACTGCAGGAAAAATGGTTACAGGTTTATAGGAAATTTCTTATTTATTCAAGAGAATGTCTTTATTTGTAAAATTCTCCAGAAATGACGTTAGAAAGACATTCAGAAATTCCCTCATGGATTTTCGAATAAGTTCCTCCATGATGTCGATGATTCTTCCATTATTCTAGAAATTCTGTCTCAAAATCGTTCAGAAATTACTGTTTTTATGATCCCAAGATTTATCAGTAAGCGTAAAAACTTCTCCGAAGCTACATCAGATATTGCTCTGAAGAATTTCTTTAAAATAAACAAGCAATGCCTGTATTGATTCCAATACAATATGCTTAGGCCATAGCTTCCCAAACTTCGTAAAACGACCCCCACTCGCTTGCGACACGGTTTGATTGTTCTGCGAAAATCGAGGTGACGAGAGACTAGGGGATCGTGAGACCCAAGTTTGGGAAACGATGGCTTAGGAAGATCCACCTTTTATCAAAATTACTGTTGGTTCACAAACTTTAAATCAACATGTAAATAATTAGCATTAGTAAAAATATTTGATCAATAAATCACTAAAATAGCTAAGAACCACAGATTGTAAAACATAGAAAGTATCCAAAATAAAGAAGTAATGCTCTCGGAATTACTTGGTTGATGTTTGTAGCAAAATTAAAATAAAAGTACACGTGAAACCTTTTCCAAAACTCATTGACAGCCTGTTATAAGATCATTCTTAAATAAACCATTTCCAGAAGCGGAGAAGAGAGTTCTGAAAAAATATTCCATGAAAGATTTTCTGCTACCTAAACCATAGATTTCTCTTTTGACCAATTTACTTAAAAACTGCGTGAAATGCTGCTGAAAATATACATAATATAGGGGCCCTGGAAAGTACATTCAATGTTGGTGTATGAACCAATTTGAATAAATTTCGATACTTCGGTATTTCGGCGTCTGTAGATTCTTGAGGAATTTTGGTATACGTAGAATGTCCGACAAAGTAACGGCTTAAGCTTAATTGGTTATGCGATTTTTACTTATGAATATTCGAAGGAAAGTCTGAAGCTAGGTCTGAAGGCTTCAACTCCTAAGAACTTTTGTAGGACATCAAACGTTCTTGGTTTTATCAGAGTCAACGCTTTAGTCAACATGAGTTTATGAGCTCCGTGAAATATGCACCAAAACTTAAGTATTGTCTTGTTCTTTGCTATGCATACATCACTCCTGTATGGGGTGATCGCAGCGGTCGCGTTCGCTATTGTCTCGTGCGAAAACGAAACCAACGCATATGGATGTTTATTTTTTAGTATTGTATTGTTCCTTGCTGTGTCTGCGAGCGTCGAAAAATAGTGTCGCACGATCTTATCGTTTTTAGCGATAGGTCGACGGGGGCTCGAGCGAATGATTGATGATCGGTGAGCTTGTTCCTTGTTTTTTTTTTAACGCAGTAAATGTATCTCCTTCATATATTTACTCAACAAGAACTGCAAAGTTCGTCACTTCAAGTGTCGGCCATTTTTTTTTCGTTTTATTTTAATTTTTTTCTGTATTTTTATACAGTCCGTCACCTTACGGTGCTGGCCATACGTGAGTGTTTTGCCTGAGTTTTTACGGTTCGTCACTGTTAGTGTCGGCACAAAGTTTTGTTCCAATATATCGATTTCATGGAAAGTAGCATATTGGTTCACCAGTCCTCCCATTAGGCGAATTTGACGAAAGCTAACGATCACTCTTTTCTCTGGTGGCAGGAATGAGAACCCTATGAAAAGAGTGACTCCGCCAAAATTTGCCATGGCGAAGCATAGGCAAAGTGCACTTTTTTCACTTTTTCATACCGAATTCCGCATCGCAGAGCAACGAGCACTTTAAAGAGATAAAATTTAATTCTCTTTCAGATGCGCTTACATCCGGTAGGTACTTACGAACAATTTACGTGATAAATTTGAGAAACACATGCTATGCCTCCGGCGGGCGATCTTCCGGATTTTTTTTTTTTTGATAGCTGGCCAATCCGGTGTCTGTCGGCGTGGGCATCAAGAACGATGATAATGGAAGCCATTTCAAATGGAAAATAGCAACTACCAAGGCAAAATATTAGTTAATTTTGAAGATGAAAAATTGAATTTTTGATGTAAACAAACGATTTTCTCCTTATCTCACCTAGTGCCTCTACAATTGGGGTTCATTCGAATTCTACTAACAAAACTCCTTCCCGTGTCAACTGTGGAAGGTCCAGTAGTACATACAACCTCTAGTAGCAATAGTTGTCGAACTAACATTCCTTCCCTTTCCCGGTTGACCGTAAAGCCGTGGCCAGCACCGTAATTGACCCAATAAAGTTTGAGCTCTCGAAACGTGCACATTGAGGATGGTGGCAAGTTCCAAGCCCCAAGCCTATTGGTTTTCATTGCAATTTCGCTAGCTCAGGTCAATCACGCAGTAACAACTACGAAGTGTACGGTCACCAATTCTCATGCTCGTACTCATGCTCCGTGATATATGCACCAAAACTTAAAACCTGGAATCTGTCTTGTTCAACCACGAAGTTCATTTTCTTTCTATACTAGCTATCCACTTAAACTTCTTACACTTTTACACTGTTCTTCGTGACGTGCAACGATGACGTTAATTATTGGGTAATTTATTCATGAATTCAATTGCTCCACTTGTCTGTACCGTTCATTGTTGGCGCCGCGCCGGCCGCGGCCCGCCATAGACAAACGGTCTCCAATGGGCAGTTCTTTTGCCGTCAATGGTTTACCTACGTACGTGAGAGGTACAAGAAACTACCACCATCACCACCACCTCAGGTTGTCCTCAACAACTCTTTATAGTTGCCTAAAGCAAAGCATAACTTTCCCCTTTTTACGATATGTAATGTAACGCAAATGAGTCACTACGATGGCAAGGCGAGCCGCTGTCACCGACCGGGCAAACATCGTATGGAAGTTTGACGGGCGATGTTTCAAGGTGTACAAATATTTAAAATTGTTGATATTGGCTTGTAATATGATTCGAGTTTTGAAATTTGTTAAGGTGGTTCAACAACATTACTCAAGGTTATCTATACATACCGACAGTATTTGCAAGTAATTAAATATATTTCCAACTAATACTATATTCAGTGTTTGACCACGCCTCTAAATTACTTAAATCGTAAATCGGCCAAACTGCATTCGGCCAAACGACCGGGCACCCCGCACATAATCCCCACGCGAGCCATTAGGTCCATATCTCCGCCAATTTGCGTCCGATTTCAAATCCCTAGATCTCATTCAAAAGATAATAAGTCAAACAAATTATAAACATGATGTAGATGAAAGTTACAACCTCTACATATGATTCAATCAAGCGAGATAACATTTTTTTTTGAAAATTTGTTCTTTTGTACGTTCCTATTAGGAAAATTTCTTAAAAATAGGAAACTAGAAACATCTAAATTGTAATAATAAGTGTAGGCTCGTATCACACCTTTGGGCTGTTTGATCGCGGCCTTGAGAATGAAAACCTACAAAACAAAATATGCGATAATGGGAAGCAACTTGAACCCCTATTAACATATATATTCAATCATGCCGCACCAGTTCGCACTATAGGTAGTTTATGGTGAAGCTGTGTAGCCTACGCCGAAAA